>NC_056746.1:615507916-615545416 GCF_019279795.1 Protopterus annectens | reverse complement strand
TGGATTCAGCCAGGTATGCAGGTCCTAAGACAAGAAAAAAGAATAAAAGAAGAAAAATTATCTCACTACAGAACTTACTGATACTAATTACGCTTGCTGTCTATATTTTCCTCAGAAACAAATATTAGACACTGGACTACAAATGGAGAATCAGCCGGATAATATGGAAACTCTTATTACAAAAACTAAACTGTCAGCAATATCCACCCCTGAAAAGGATACTTCCTCCAAAAGGCAAAAAACTAAACCTCTGATAGAACCTACTAAACTAAACCTTCATTCAAAACAAGAACAACCATTAGCACTAGAAGATCTTAAATGTGCGTTGCAACCACTTCAAACAGAAATACAAGTTTTTTCATGAAAACTTGCTTCCTTCAGCACAAATATGGACCAGATTATGCTTGGGCTGGAACAAAATGAAGCTAAAACTATGGACAATGAACTAAAAATAAATGATCTCAAGAAGAATCTACAGACAAACACTAATGCTGTCAAAGAACTGCAACAAAAAATGATTGATTTAGAGGCAAGAAGCAGACAAAATAATCTTATCATAAGAGGAATACCAGAGTCATTTGAAAGTGCACAGCTGAGCTAAATAATTAAAGAAATATTCAGTTCCCTGCTAAGCAACAAAGACCTGTTGGAGGACATTAAAATAGAGAGAGCACATAGATCTATAAGGTGATCACAAACATCCGAATATCCTAGGCAGATTTACATCAGGATATTAAATGCTGCACATGTACAAAGTATCCTGACTGCCTATAAAACCAAAAAAAATCTGTCCTGGAGAGGACGTAAAGTAACTATTACTCAAAATCTACCCCTTGAATTTAAACAAAGCTGGCAGAAACTGAGTAAATATTGTGCTTACCTAATTGAAAATAATATACGTTTTCAGATGAAGTACCCCTCTACCTTAATATTCTTCCACAAAAATGAAAAAATATCCATTGAATCTCCTGAACATGCAAAATCCACATTTTTGAGACTGTCTAAAATAAATCCAGCATGAAGAAACTCATTTTACCTGCCTAGTGGTAAATGACTATTGTTCCAGCTATTCTAGAGGTGTTTCTTTCCTACAGATACATTTAATATTAAAACGAAAATTCTGAATGTTCTGTGAAGGCCCTGATGTCTGTTAGCATTTTGGCATTCTAGTTCCCATAATTCCATTAATAAAATACAAGCCAGCAGCAACCTTTCACCTTTCAACACATAGAGGTCGTCAGAAACATCATCATTGCCCCAGTGCATTACTGGGAACAGAAAAAAAATGGCAAAAATGCCTCACAAGTGTTGGGTATGCTTATTTCAAACTACTTTTATGAAGATTTAATCTATTTACACCAGTTGGAACTCTAAAAATCTATGTTTAACACAGTTTGTAAAAGAAAATGAGTTTTATGCTACTCACTTGCTGCAGTAAGTGGTATGTGATTTCAATACAGACAGTAATTAATCTATTCACACCTCCCTGCAGCTCACATTCCATACAGATTAGCTGTTAAAAGTGCATAAAATGTATTGTTCTTCACATTATATGTACCTGAAAATCAGCACTTCAAATTAAACCATAACTGTTTTACCATTATTCTAAACTTGTATAGCCTTGAAACATTGTATGCCACAATATCTGACCTTGCTAGAGTAGTGTAAAATAAAGAAACCAATGACATTTCTTTACACTACTAATGCACCAGGTTATTTATATAATATCCTGATTCAAACTAAAGCAAAAGAAGGTTGTGTTCACCTATATTAAAAAAAAAATTAAAAACTTCTGCTATTTTAAAGAACACTAATATAAGATCAATCAGTTTGTAATGTGCATACTTCTATGCCCCTATCTCTACCCTTCGGGGAGAGGAGGGAAAAAATGTTGAGGCTTGATTCAAGTATTGTATCTTCTAATGAAACAACTGTTGTTGCAAATACTATAGGGTAACATATCAAAAATTCATAGGAAATGTTTTACCTGGCTAACAAACTGTTTTCTTATATGTTTTTTTCCTATGAGATTAGTTAAGTAGCCCTTCCAGTTAGCCATTTGTTGCAAGATTGTTTCACCTTTTCTTTTTATTTATTTTAATTATATATTGTATAATTGCCTAACTAAGATGACACTAATAGATGTTGCATTACTTGAAATAGCTCTCTAAATGATTATATAAGTTCCAGTGAGAATTGTTATTGTTATTTATATGGCTTCTAATTAGACAAGAAAAGTAGCTGTGTTAGCGTTTTTATTTTAGTTTTCTTCTCCTCTGCTACATCTTGTCATTAGCTTCAAGTTCTCATACTTTTAATCTTTAAAAGAATGCTATATAGAGTTTGCTGTCATTAACCCGTTACTATAACCTAAGGATTAGATGTTTTTTCCATAAAGTCAGTATAAATTTTCTTGATTTTCAATATATAGTTTTTTTATACATAGCAATACCGTATTGAGTGTTATTATATTCCATTTTTCTTTTACTTTTCTTCAACTAGACTTGATATGCACAGTTTAATAGAGGTCAGAAACTAAACCTTCCTTTTAAGTCATACGACATAAGGGGCTTGCCCCACTTGGTATGATGCGGATGTTTGTCCACATTTGGATCCACATAGGTAACTTTGACATCCCTCTGCTTCTTTCATCCATTCTATTATTGCATTATCAAGCCTTCATTTACTGTACACTTCATGTTCACTTATTTTCACAGAGGGATGAGTGGCTAGGCACTTGCAAGGGCGGTAGGAGACTAGAAGTCACTGAGTGTAAATTGTTTCTCTCCACAAGTAGTCAACTAAAGACACCCTTGCTTTTAGATAGTCACTTAAATTCACCTACCACTATAAGGATATTTTTAAACCACACATATTCACAAGTGAAGAGAGTGTGTTGAGCAGATGGAAAGAGTACTTTGAGGGGTCGATGAATGAAGAGAATGAGAGGGAGAGAAGGTTGGATGATGTGGGGATAGTGAATCATGAAGTGCAATGGATTAGCAAGGAGGAAGTAAGTATAGCTTTGAAGAGGATGAAGAATGGAAAGGGCGTTGGTCCAGATGACATACCTGTGGAAGCATGGAAGTGTTTAGGTTAAATGGCAGTGGAGTTTCTAACCAGATTGTTTAATGAAATCTTGGAAAGTGAGAGGATGCCTGAGGAATGGAGATAAAGTATTTTGGTACCGATTTTTAAGAATAAGGGTGATGTGCAGAGCTGTAGTAACTACAGAGGGATTAAATTGACAGGTCACAGCATGAAGTTATGAGAAAGAGCAGTGGAGACTAGGTTAAGAAGGGACGTGATGATTAGTGATCAGCAGTATGGTTTCATGCTGGGAAAGAGCACTACAGATGTGATATTTGCTCTGAGAGTGTTGATGGAGAAGTACAGAGAAGGTCAGAAGGAGTTGCATTGTGTTTTTGTAGACTTAGAGAAAGCATATGACAGGGTGCCTAGAAAGGAGTTGCGGCATTGTATGAGGAAGTCGGAGTGTCAGAAAAGTATGTAAGAGTGGTACAGCATATGTACAAGGGTAGTGTGACAGTGGTGAGGTCTGCAGTGGGAGTGATGGATGGGTTTAAGGTGGAGGTGGGATTACATTAAGGATCAGCTCTGAGCCCTTTCTTATTTGCAATGGTGATGGACAGGTTGACAGACGAGATCAGACAGGAGCCCCCATGGACTATGATGTTTGCAGATGACATTGTGCTCTGTAGTGAGAGTAGGGAACAGGTGGAGGAGACCCTGGAGAGATGGAGATATGCTCTAGAGAGAAGAGGAGTGAAGGTCAGTAGGACTAAGACAGAATATATGTGTGTGAATGAAAGGGAGGATAGAGGAATGGTGAGGATGCAAGGAGTAGAAGTGGCGAAGATGGATGAGTTTAAATACTTGTGATCAATAGTTCAGAGTAATAGTATGTGTGGAAGAGATGTGAAGAAGAGAGTACAGGCAGGAGGGAGTGGGTGGAGAAGAGTGTCAGGAGTGATTTGTGACAGACGAGTACCAGTAAGAGTGAAAGGGAAGGTTTACAAGAGGGTAGTGAGACCAGCTATGTTATATGGGTTGGAGACAGTGACATTGACAAAAAGGCAGGAGTTAGAGCTGGATGTGGCAGAGTTAAAGGTGTTACGATTTTCACTGGGTGTGACGAGGGCGGACAAGATTAGGAATAAGTATATTAGAGGTCAGCCCAGGTTGGAAGGTTTGGAGACAAAGCCAGAGAGGCAAGATTACTCTGGTTTGGACATGTGCTGAGGAGGGATGCTGAGTATATTGAGAAAAAGATGCTAAGGATGAAGCTACCAGGTAACAGGAAAAGAGGAAGGTCTAAGATAAGGTTTATGGATGTGGTGAGAGAGGACATGCAGGTGGTTGGTGTGACCGAGCAAGATGCAGAGGACAGGGAGAAATGGAAACAGATGATCCGCTGTGACAACCCCTAACGGGAACAGCCAAAAGACGATGATGACTGTTAAATGATACTAATAGATTCTTGGAATGTTAAAGGGCTCTCAGACAGGAAAAAGAGAAATGTAATCATGCATATCATGTACCAAGGTAAATCCAAAATAACTTACCTACAAGAAACCCATCTAACCTCACAACTCTGGGATACAGATAGGAAAAGGAAATGGGTCAAGCAAATAACTGCAGCAGGGGATAATTCCACTTCTAAGGGGGTAGCTACCATAAGTAATAAATCTTTCCAAGGTGAAATTATCTCCACACAAACAGACCCTAATGGGAGATGGGTGCTTTTTCCTTTTAAACACCACGCTATAAATAAACCCTTACTCATTATCAATTTATATAGCCCATGTTCGAATCAACATATCTTTATATATGACATTTTCAACCTTATAGCTAAGCACCCAAATCACTTCTACATCCTAGAAGGGAACTGGAATGTTTTAGTTAACACAGACAAAGATAGGTCCCACAAGCACATCAAACAACCTCAACGTATCACTTCAGCTGATGAACTGCAAAACACCTTTGATCTTTTTGACCCTTATGATAATTATCAATATAATAAGACAATATCCAGATATACCTTCTTTTCAGCCGCACATATGTCCTAGTCAAGGATTGACATGTTCTTAATTTCCCAAGCTTTTAGATCGTATAGAGTGGGTTATGCTGTAGTTCCTAGAACCATTTCAGATCACTCAAAAATTAGCCTCTGCTGAGTATATTGAGAAAAAGATGCTAAGGATGAAGCTACCAGGTAACAGGAAAAGAGGAAGGTCTAAGATAAGGTTTATGGATGTGGTGAGGAGGACATGCAGGTGGTTGGTGTGACCGAGCAAGATGCAGAGGACAGGGAGAAATGGAAACAGATGATCCGCTGTGACGACCCCTAACGGGAATAGCCAAAAGACGATGATGACTGTTAAATGATACTAATAGATTCTTGGAATGTTAAAGGGCTCTCAGACAGGAAAAAGAGAAATGTAATCATGCATATCATGTACCAAAGTAAATCCAAAATAACTTACCTACAAGAAACCCATCTAATCTCACAACTCTGGGATACATATAGGAAAAGGAAATGGGTCAAGCAAATAATTGCAGCAGGGGATAATTCCACTTCTAAGGGGGGTAGCTACCATAATTAATAAATCTTTCCAAGGTGAAATTATCTCCACACAAACAGACCCTAATGGGAGATGGGTGCTTTTTACTTGTAAACACCACACTATAAATAAACCCTTACTCTTTATCAATTTATATAGCCCATGTTCGAATCAACATATCTTTATATATGACATTTTCAACCTTATAGCTAATCACCCAAATCTCACTTCAGCTGATGAACTGCAAAACACCTTTGATCTTTTTGACCCTTATGATAATTATCAATACAATAAGACAATATCCAGATATACCTTCTTTTCAGCTGCACATAAGTCCTGGTCAAGGATTGACATGTTCTTAATTTCCCAAGCTTTTAGATCGTATAGAGTGGGTTATGCTGTAGCTCCTAGAACCATTTCAGATCATTCAAAAATTAGCCTCTCCAGCAACACTTTGAACCCTCCAAAAAAACTCTCACCTTTTAATAAATGGACATTAAACCTGAAAATTATTCAGAACAAAGAAGTAGCACAAGAAATAAATAGTTTTCTAAATCAACTTGATGAGGATCTTGTATCTGTCCAGATAATTCTTGACAAGCAGTGGGAAGCCATCAAAGGTGTTATCAGAGGTGTTTTAATACAAAAGGCCGCATGGTTTAAACAGAAATACAACCACACAAAAAATGAACTTGAATCTCAAATTACCACTGTTGAAATAGAACTACAACAAAATTACACAAAAGAACTTGAAAGTAAAATAATTGATTGGCAAAAGCAGATACATCTATACTCCCTAGAAAATATTTCCCTACTAGAATTAAGAACCTTATATCAATACTCAGAATGGGCAGAAAAACCATCCAAAATGTTAGCCAGGATTATTAACATAAAGAGTAGACCCCAGAGGATCAAGGAAATACATTATGAAGGATGTATAAATCATGAAGACCAAGACATTCTTAATGTATTTGAGGATATATATAAAAAAATATATAATTTATCCCTTCCTTCTTCTACAGACAAGTATCAAGATTTTATACACAAATTATATTTTCACCAAATTACAAAAGAACAGAGCAATTGTTTGGAGTCACCGATACTATTAGAAGAAATAAAAAATGTGATAAACAAATTAAAACCAGGTAAATCTCCAGGCCCAGATGGTTATACATCTGAATTTTGTACAATATTCCTACAACCTGTCTCAAAAATACTTCTTAAAGTCTACAACTACATAATACAAAATGGGATAACCGACAATTACATAAACAACTCTAAAACAATTCTTATACATAAGCCTAACTCAGAACCTACAGACCCAGCTAATTACAGGCCAATAGCCATGATAAACACTAACATCAAGATACTGGCTCATATCCTTGCAAACAGATTGAAAAGTGTTCTTCCCTCTATCATCTCCATTGACCAAATGGGATTTATGAAAAATAGACAAACTTGTGACAACACCATTCTTCTAGATACTATTATCAGGCTCTTCAATAAAGATAATCACCCCAGATATGTCATTACTGCTGATGCCAGCAAAGCTTTCGATAGAGTCAACTTAAACTTCCTGTTTACTACAATGCTTAGGTTTGGAATACCTCTGAATTTTGTTAACATTGTCAAGACTCTCTATAAAAAAGCCTCCACCTCTATCCAAATAAAGAACTTCAGAACCAATCTCATCCCCATCTCAAATGGAACAAGGCAAGGCTGTCTACTTTCACCTTATCTTTTTAACCTATACTTACAACCCCTGCTCCTATATATATATATATATATATATATATATATATATATATATATATATATATATATATATATATATCTCAAAAAAAACTTTCACCACATCCCAAAAATCTTTAACATCAAGTTACTTTACTCAGCCTTTGGTGATGACTTAAGTATCTGCCTGCATCTTCCCATACCAGATCTTCCTAAAATCATAAATGCCATAGTCAGATTATCAGAGATTTCCAGCTATAAGCTTAACTCAAATAAATCTCATCTCTTCCCCCTTAATTCATTGGGACACATGGCACCTTATTTCCCTGTGAGTGAGTTCAGGATTAGATATCAATTAAAATATTTAGGTACAATTTACACCCCAACTTCAATGAAATTATCAAAAATAATTTATTACAGACTTGGTCTGTTATAAAAGATGACATAAATAGGTGAAAGAATATAAATATGTTTCTACTTTCCAAAGCTAGCATAGTTAAGGTGAATGTGCTCCCAAGAATTATTTTCAATCTAAATGCCACCTTCTCTGTTACACCCAATAAATTCTTTCTAGATGCAGAAAAAAGCCTTATCAAAATTTATCTGGTTTCTCAAATCTATTAGAATCAAATATGATAAGTTTGTTCTTCCAAAAAGGGGACTGGGATTATCTGATCTTAAACTATATCATAGCATTATCACTTCATATAAATTAATTCAGATAATAAACTTTGATTCTAAATCTCCATATTGGTTGCCTCTATGGATTAAGATCTGGAATGAACAACTTAAAACTCTTGGCTTCAATCCTAAAATGCTACTATTCTTAGAAATTAACCCAAAGTCTGTCTGCGTCAAAAACATACATCCTCTAATTAAACATATGATTTTAGTTACCCAAAAATTATTCAAGTCAATCCAACTTTCTAATGCCCTTCCCTTCCTACAGCCCCTTCATTTAAATCCTAATTTATTAATAAATAACCAGCCAATTAACCTGAAAGAATTCCCCTTAATAAGGGATATTAACGTTTGGGAGATTTACAAATGAAAAGGAACTAGTATTTCACAAATAAGACAGCAGCTAAATCTCACCAAAAATTACACTACCATCCTTAATTTGATATGCCATCTCATAAACACTAAATTCACATCAGATAACTTAGGCATACAGGAAATTAGCCTAGTTAAGTTGATACTTAAAAACCTAGCTACCAAAGGTAAGACAATTTCTAGAGCATATAAACTGGTAATGAATAGAAAACTTCAGAGCTCTATTCTATTCTCACCTTAGTGGCTTTTTTAGGCAAGGCTCAAAAGACAAACCCACCTCCATAGGTATCACAAGGAATAATAAACTAAGAGTAATGCTACTAAATGTCAGAAGTCTAAACCTCGAGATGCATGCACTCGAAACTCTCCTTAGCATGGAGAACATCGATATCTGTGCAGTAACAGAAACCTGGTTCAAGGCTCCCGAGAGCACCCCAGCACTAGCAGGTTATACCTCATACCATGCTTTTCGGCCCCAAAATGTGGACTGAACCACAAAAGGAAGGGGAGTATCAATATTTGTCAAAGATACCCACACCTCCAGGTTGGTGGCACAGCACAAAGCATCACAGACTATCCATGTGCAACTAACAGTGGATAAAACTGTCTTCCAATTTATAGCCTGCTACAGACCACCCTCCCAAACCCAGGAACCCCACTTGGCCTTCCTAAGAACACTGGAAAATATGAAGGTCTCTCCAAACACCATTATATTGGGCAACTTCAACTACCCAAACATAGACTGGGAGCATTATTCTAGCTCCAACACCCTAGTCCAAAGGTTCCTAGAATTTATAAACTCAAATGCTATGGAACAACTTGTTACCACTCCCACATGAGGGGAAAACATACTGGACCTGATCATCACCAACATGGGGACTCTATGCTCCAGACCAGAAGTGTATCCCTCACTGGTAAGATCAGGCCATAAACTAATCTCACTGGATATTCACATACCGACCCCACCCCCTGCCCAGAAAACCACAGTGAAAAACTTCTCTAAAGCAAATTTCACACTCCTCAAAACCAAGGTGGAATCCTTCAAAGCCCTCGGGCCTGTGGAAAATATGTCCCAGACCGCAGAATCCTTCATAAATGCATTCTATGAACACCTTCAGGAATGCATGGATCATGCAATCCGAAATAAAACCAAGACCCAATCCTCCAAAGGCAGACGTCCTGTCTGGTAGACCCCAGCCATAAACAAACTATACAATAGAAGGAGGAAGCTACTACATGATAGAGCAAAATCCCAAAAAGGGAAGGCATCTCTGATCAGTATTACCAAAAAACTGCGGGCACTCATAAAATCGTCTAAGGCCAGCTTCGAGAGAAAAATTGCACAGGACACTAAGGATAATCACAAGGCTTTCTTTAGTTATGTTAGAAACCTGGGTGGGAATTCCCAGATATGCTCAGAATTAGCCCAAAATGACCAAAAATACACCGAACCCACAGACATTGCCAACATCCTAGCTGACAGGTTCAGCACAAACTCCCCCCCCCTCCCCACCAAAAGGGCAAATATCTATCCCAGCAGAGTGTTGTCCCCCTGACATCTCAGATGCTCAGGTAAGAGCCGCCCTCTCCAAAGCAAAAAACACAGCATCGATGGGACCAGACGGTGTCCCAGGCTGCATCCTACATGAACTCCAAGAAGAGCTAAACCCAAACCCAAACATAAAACTACTGTTCAATCTCAGCCAAAGAGTGGCATACAGCAACCGTGGTCCCTCTCCACAAAGGTGGTGCCTCAACGGATCCTGGAAACTATCGCCCCATAAGCCTGACTAGCTTGGTCTGCAAAGCTATGGAAAGGATCATTATGGACCTCATAAATAAAGATATTGGGGACCTACAGACACTGGATCCTACCCAGTTCGGCTTTGTTAAGGGCAGATCCTGCCTCTTAAACCTGGTCAATTTCTTTGAAACAGTCACCAAGGCCATTGACGAGGGGAAGGTGGTCCACACAGCCTACCTGGACCTCGCAAAAGCCTTCGATACAATACCCCACTCGGGCATTATAGATAAGCTCACCAGCTTAAATATAAACCCCTATGTCACTAGATGGGTTGCAAACTGGCTCAAGGACAGAACGCACATGGTTAGAATTGCTGGAGCCATGTCAGACTCCAAACCAGTTACAAGTGGCATCCCACAAGGCTCAGTCCTGGGACCTCTCTTGCTCAGTATATATTTCTCGGAGGTACAGGCCAACACGGAAGGACTATGGCTGACCAAGTTCGCAGATGACTGAAAACTGGGCGCCATAATCGACTCTCCAGCTGACACAAGCATCCTCCAAAAGGGCCTCATAGAAACAGACAACTGGTGCCAGAGCCATGGCCTCAAGCTAAACGCCAAAAAGTGTATAGTCATCCCCTTTGGCAAAAACAAAGTGCCCACAAATTACCACATAGGTGGTAATCCATTAAGTACAGAAGAAGTAATTAGGGACCTGGGGACCCAAGTTGACAGCAATCTCTCATTTGACAATCACGTGGCCAAACTGGTTAGAAAAACATTTTATATAGCCCACCTAATCATGAAGGGATTCACATCTAGATCAGAGGAGGTCATCATGCCTCTTTACTCATCCCTCATCTGGCCTGTAATTGAGTACAATGCCCCTTTTGGGATGTACCTTACCACACACCTGCAGCAACTGGAAAGACCCCAAAAGTACCTCACCAAGAGGATCAAAGGGCTCAAACAGATGCCATATGCTGCCTGGTTAAAGAAACTCCAGCTCTACTCAGTGGCATACTGCCTGCTCAGAGGCGATCTGAGCCTGACGTAGAAAGCCATGTCCAACCCGGAATTAATGGACATGCTGCACCTCAGAAAATTCAAATCCCATCGAGCTATGCGCTCAAGAGACTTGAATCTCAGCACTGAAATAAATAGGACATGCTGGAGGGACAGATTCATAACCAAGAGGCTCCCTTCACTCTGGAATAAAATCCCAGTCCAGGTTAGGCAGAGTCCCTCATTGACTCTTTTCAAGAGGAATCTTGATGAGTGGATGGGAGATCGTAGGTTTACCCCGGGTATCACTTCTGTGTCACTGTTAGACAGAGGCACAGTATACTAACCTCGAAAAAGGGCATAGCAAAATTCATTTAAAATGGGTGGCAAAAGCCAAACACACTCTGGCTAGGCTTATAAATGCCCTAGGGCAGTTAGCCTAATATGAACCTATGAACCTTATTGGCAAGATAAATCCCCACAGATTAATGAGCAAACCAGAAAAGAAGCAGTAGAAAATACGGTGAAGTTTATTCCTTTCAAAAGGTTGCTGTACACACAAATAATGATAAATAGTAACACCATTTCACACCAATGAAACTTAGTAAATTTAATTCCAAATTCTCGCCCATATGCCCGCATTGCCGCAATCAAACTGCAGATTTTCTTCATGCCATGTGGGAATGTAAGAAAGTACAGAACCTCTGGTGCTCCCTAAGGGCTAGATTAGAAAAAATGGGATATGAAAAAAGTACACTATCATGGGAGATGGCTATATTACACGTTAACATAAACAAGTTATCAAACATTCTAAAGCAGGTATTCATCACAATATGTACACTCATAAAGTTCTTCATTACAAAAAAAATGGTTAATCACATCCCCTCTCACATGGGAAGAATTTAGCAACTTAGCAATTAAGTATATCCGTTCCCAAAAATTAATATACTCAACCACTAAAAAAGAATACTACCATGATTACTGGCAATGCCTGCTTGATGTCATTCTTAAGTACTAACACCTAGTATCTTTAGATTAGTATTTTGTCTGATCCCTAATTGCATTATATCTCCCAAGTTAAGCACTATAGTTCTTATAATGGGTTACGTGGTAATGGCTCTTCAGTAGTATCACCCCAGCCTATTGATCAATTCCTAACCTGTCTTCCTCATTTCTAAGTGATATCTGATTTTACCTGCCTTTATATATCTATTGTAGTAGCTGGCTAAAAACATGACTTCTAGTGTAAATTGTATGTATCATTTGTATATAGTTAGTTAGCGTGTGATAGTTATGCTTTTCCTTTTCTTTGTGTTTATGTTTTTTACTACATAGATGTAACATATCTGTGTCTTATGGTGTTCTTGAGTGCATTTTCCATGACTTCAGCATATGGGCACATATAACCTGTACCTAAAGTTTTCTAGGGGGTGACTTCCCAAAGGACATCTTGTGGGGGATAGAGATTATGCATTGGAACCTTGGCTCATGATACCATTGAGAACCGCACACAAGGTTATAATGATGCACACACTAAGACAAGAAATAACATAGAGCATGTTTTTGGCCTGATCGTGTATGTTTTTGCTGTATAGATACATCTGGAGGTGCCTTGCAGTATGACATGGCCACCTCTGCCAAAAATCCTGACAGCCTATGCCATATTACATAACAATATAGTTAGAAAACAGTTACAGCAGGGAAAACAAAACCAACACTGCAGTTCCAGCACCAAAGGTAGGATCAGCAGACACAGATGAGGAGTCAGATGAAGAACCAGTAGATGTGGATGATCATGGCAGATGGAGGCATGCACAATACACTATAGCCCTGCCTAAGAGGCAGAGAATAGTGCACACCCTCACTACCCAAGTGAAAAGGCTAAAATGAAGCAAAGCACATACAAACCATAACAATGATGCATACATTATCAACCTTTACTTTACTTACACATGTACTGGCAGGTACTGTGAGCATCAGACAGAGGTAATCTAGAGTACACAACTTTTATAAGCAGAATTAGCCAAGTTAAGAGATGAGCCTGTGATGAAGAGATAAATGCTTACTCTTGTACGTAAGTTCTGTACTTCTCTAAAATAAAACACAGGAAAAATAAAAAAGACAACAGTAAAACTGTTCTAACAAAAACTTGATAAAATAAAAAACAGCAAAAAAAAACCATTTATTCGATTAAATGCAAAGCATTATCAGTAAATGCTTTTGTTCTTAATACAGACTTCTTCAAACTGATTAATGCTACTTAAAAACAGACTGAAATACAAAAATGAGATCACATGACTTGATTAAAACATAATGCTTTAACCTCTTCTTTTTCAAGTAGGCTACAAAGTCTTCATGATTATTCAAACCAGATGGGTAGCAGGCATTTAGTCTCAACTGCCACAATTACTCATACCACCATAACTCATCTTCTGCATTGAATCTTTTATCAAAGTATTTAATTTCATCAAGCACTATAAATTTAAAATCAGCCTTGCATGTACTTAACTTACAGTTTTTGACAAAGGTTGAAAAATTTAAAAGAAAAATCTACAGTACCTAACACATTCTCTTCTGATTCACTTTTCTTCTCTAGTTTCCCCTCTGAAATCCTTTGTTCTGAGGTATATTTGTTGCTGCTGCTACCGCTATGCAAGTCCTGGTAATCTGCTCTTCTTGCTGATACACTTGTATTGGCTGCATTACTGGAGCATTCTGAAATTTTGGGTTATTCCTTAAACTGTACTCTCATGTCGCTTCACCGGAAAAAACTATTGGAGATATTATGGTTATTGTTGCTGTTTTGTTTTGCCAAGTGTTCAGATCTCTGTATGCTGCCTGCTTCCATATTTGAGCATTATTACCACTTCCTGCTTCTCTTACGTCTTCCCTGGTTTCCTTCAACCTCTGTGCTGAATCTGGTTTTAGGAAAGCCATGCCCCCCTCATAATCTGCACGGTCCCTTTGAAACGTTTTGATCGTGCTTTTTTGAGAACTTCATTTTCATCACTAACAACTGGAAAATTATTAAAAGTTGCCCTAAAATAAACAAAATAGTGAGTGATCACCCAGTTTTTGTTCAGAAAAAGGGCAAGAGTTTTAAAAACTTTTTTCAAGCCAAGCTTACTAGACTAAGAGAAAAAAGCAATAGATCAGGTATGGTGAAATGTCTTAATTACAACCTATGTGATTATGTATGTGCTAATCTAGTGAAATTGTTATTAATGACTATTGTGTCAAGATTAAGGGTTGTTATACATGTAACTCCAATTTTGTTGTATATCTGGTAATGTGCAAAAATTGTCCTTCTTTTTATGTTGACAGTACTGTCAGAGAATTATACAAGTGGATTTATGAGCACAAACATGCTGTAGAAGTCGAAGATAAAAAGAAATGCTTTAGCCAAACACTATGTCATGTACATGTAGGGCTGATTTTAAATTTATAGTTCTTGATGAAATTAAAGACTTTGATAGGAGGTTTGAGGCAGAAGATGAGTTAGGGTAGCATGAATATTTGTGGCAGGTGAGACTAAATGCCTGCTACCCACCTGGTTTTAATAATCATGAAGACTTTGTAGCCTACTTGAAAAGGAAGGAGTTAAAACATTAAATTTTAATTAAGTCATGGGATCTAATTTTTGTATTTAAGTCTGTTTTAAAGTAGCATTATTCAGTATGAAGACGTCTGTATTAAGGATGAAAGCGCTTACTGATAATATAAAATACAGGTGTGTTAGAAGTAACTTATAGTGATCCATGCAACACAAAAAATAAAAACTATGAAGTCAATAAAGGGTATACATTTTTCCCATGCATATATATATATATATATATATATATATATATATATATATATATATATATATATATATATATATACATACAACCTGTGTATCAAGCCAAAGCAAGTCCATGTCAAATCCACAGGGCTTAGGTCAATTTCCCATCATCTGTATAGGTAGATGATCAAGCACAGGTATACATTCATAATAACTAGAAAATAAAATGTAACTAGATAATACACAAATGAGAAAATGCCTCCTAACAGAGGAAAACAACTAGGTACTGGTCCAGCATGCATCAGACATAAAAGTCACTCAAGTTGGACACCTCAACAGTGACCAGGGCAATCTCAAAATCATCTGCACAAGGTACTAAGCAAACATTAAATCATAATTAATAGGACAGTACTGCTACACAAACTACTACAACTCCAGTAGGAGCAGGACAAATAATAACACACCAAACATAAGCATCATGTGAACTATCTCTGCCAGGAGTTGCACGGCTAGATGCTTGTTTATGGCTAGAGGATGGGGGTGCTACCTGAACATGAATGATATCTGGTAGACAACCTCTCATCACAATTACATCCATGAACATAACCACATGATTCACCACATCTAGGTGTGGACACAAATCTTTGACAGAGCAGTGGAAGTAGTACCACAGTGGGAGCAGAATATTGCACGTCTATGTGGTTAACATCTGAAGATGTATTGACTCTTCTACTAATCAGATCCTGACCTCATAATAGAAACTGCATGATCCAGTGTATCATTAATCTGGTCCAAGGAGACACACACACACACACACACACACACACACACACACACACACACACACACACACACACACACACACACACACACACACACGCACACACACATACACACACAGTTCATGCAGTCTTGCATGTCACAATTCATGACATGAAATACTCACACTGTCTCTTCTGAGGCCAGCATCTATTGACACACCAAAGTCAGGAGAAGAATGGAAAGCATCTTCTATTCATACACCTGCGTAGTACTTCTCCCTCACAATGGCTGGGGGAGAACTCCACCAGCTCTGCAACTGAGGGTAACCACACTACCCTGATCAACCATGTCTCCCTCAACCTGGCCAATCTCAGAAGGTTTAGTGCATAGGAATACTGACTGTGTACTAACTCTGGGGAGGGAATGTGGGACCCTTCTGCAATGCCAAACAGTGCCTGTTCATCACCACCATCATTGTCAGATGCTACTGATACTTCAACATTGGGTAGTAGGAGATCCACAGTACTGGCAGACTCACCTGTGATTATACTAATAAAACAGAAAAACAGACGCACACAGAAGAAACACAAAAACAAATGATCAGAAATATGCTACATAAACCAGAATAAAGCAATAGTAGATGCAAGTGCAAGTAAACATTTCACTAAGGTATATTTACAAATATCTATATAAATGAAGAAAAATAAAAAAAGCTTTGCCAATACTATGGGCAGGTGGTCATGGAATCTCAATGTCAGATGTGCTTAGACCACAACCACAACAGGATTCCTAAAAGATGAAGCGGCAAAACCAACAATTAAACAAAAAATCCACTGGACAAGTAGAACAGGATCCAAAATAAATAAATAAAGTGAAATTCTTCAACTTTAGTATCACTTTCTTCCCCAAAGAGACTTCCTCAGAATTGGTTAGATGTGCTTAGACAAACACAATGGAGATTGATAGAGGTATGAAAAGCATAAAACAGAAGAGGACCCCTTAAACATCACTATTATAACTCTAACCCAATTTTATACCATATATCTATAACTATATCTATATCTATATATATATATATATATATATACATATAAAACAGAACAGGACCACTTAAACATCACTATTATAACTCTAACCCAACTTTATAACATATATCTATATATTTATATATATCTATATATATTTATATATATATCTGGGTCTGCCTTGCCCCACTGAAATTACGTTTCTCCAAAATGTAATTTCACGACCCCTTTTTTCCAAAAGTGCATTTAACCGAAAATGCACTTTCACTAAAAACCGAGTCAACAAGAAGCAGCCAAGGTTGTTGTTGTAGATTGTGGCACAGTGGGGATAAGGGAATATTGCCTTTTTTCTACTGTATTGTAATTTTGGAGTTAGAATATATAAATAGTGGGTAGTGGGGGTTAGTGCTGTCATTTTTTTTTGTTTTTTGTTTTCATTGACTCATTTTTGGATAAAAGCACTTTTGGAAAAATGGAAATGTAATTTCGGTGGATCAAGGTAGACCCATATATATATATATATATATATATATATATATATATATATATATATATATATATATATATATATATATATATATATATATATATGGGTCTATCTGAGTTCACCGACATTTTAAAATACACGGATTAACCGACACGAGAATGTCGAAAGTCACGTCACCGGCCAGAAGATCGGAGGCAGAAGACCGACGAGGAAGACACCGGCGCTGAGAAGCTGCGATGGGAAAGGATATGTAAGTATGCGGTAGTGACGGACGATAGGGTGCGAGTAAGGTAAGTGTGCGATGCTGGTGTTTAGTAGGGGTAGGGGTGGGATAAGTGAGTTAGGGTTAGGGCGCGAGTAAGGTAAGTGTGCGATGTTGGTGTTTTGTAGGGTAGGGGTGGGATAAGTGAGTTAGGGTTAGGCGTGGGTTAGGTGAGTGTGCGATAGTGACGGACCTTAGGGTAAGGGTTTGGGTCAGGGTTGTGGATAGTTGTGTATGTATGGGTTAGTGTTTGTTTGTAAGGATTTTGGTGTGCTTGTGTTGTGTGTGTGAGTGTTGGATAGGGATGTGTTTTGTTTGTTGGTATGTTGTGTCGGGTGTATGCGATGTCGTGTTTGTGAACTGTCGATCTTCTGGCGTCGGTGAGATGCATGTCGATGTTCCGGTGTCGGTAAATTCGTTGTCGCTATTTTGACTTGTCGATGTACTAAGGTACACCCATATATATATATATATATATATATATATATATATATATATATATATATATATATATATATATATATATATTTATAGAAGATACTGTGGCTGTCTTCCACCACTGCCCTCTCTTTTCCATCATGGCACTGCACAACTCTTCTGACCTGCCTAGATCTCTTATAGTTGACAGGAACTTCTCAATGAGTGGTGGTTTGGTAGGACATTCATTCCCAGTAGCTTTCCATTCCAGTGCAACAGACTTGGCTGTACTGGTCATGTTTTTAATCATGCCACTGGCACAATGCCTGATTAGCCTTGTAGTCAATGGTCATGGCCTCTCACAGCATTTACATCATTGGTCACCTGCCATCAGATACAGTCATGTAAGGACCTGTCAGATAACTTTTTTGTCTAAGATGCGTGAGCCATGTAGTTGGACAGCCTGGACTATAATCTCATTCTCATCATCTGAAAATGCAGGTTTGCATGCCTTGACTGGATTAGGTGCCATATCCCTATAATAAAGCAAAAAAAAAATATCTGTAAAACAACTCAGTAGGGGGTATGCGCTTATAAGCTGATCTACAGTGAACAGAAAAACTAATTATGTGGGTATCACCATTAAAAATGTTAATGATTATATATGACTACAGACATCTAACAAATACCTGTAAAATCCTTCATCCCCAACCCCATGTCAATAACATGACTTCATGATGGCAAAAAACATTTTGTATGTCCAGGATATAGAACACTATTAGCAGCAAAGCAGTTTGTTAATTGACATTTTAACCTAAAGTAAGTTTCTCAAGTCAGATGTGTTAGCAATCTACAAGAAATGTGTATTTAACACAAATGTTGCATGTAATACACGCCAATCATCATTGTAACAGCAACAATTGAAAGTCTGTTGCAAAAGAAAATAACAAAATATAGAAGGCACTAATCTCTGAAATACAAACACAAGACCTCCTACAATTTCCCATTTGCCCCAACAACCACAATAGCAATAACACGATTTTCATAATAGAGTAAATATATATCAGGCATATACGACACTATTACAATTGTAAAGTTTCAGAAATGTCCCTTTAAAATACATAAAGCCTCTCAAGTCAGAAATGTGCTAACATACTCAAAGAACTGTTTGCAAAACTATTAAATAAAAGTAGAGGAGTTACACCTTCATTTCAAATACAACTATACAAAGTACTGACATGACTCAGTTTGATAGGAAAACATATTAAAATCATACTGTAAGCAGTTATTTTAAGGAATATTACATAATGTGACAGCAGTTGCTAGACAGTTCTATCTAAAGAACTTAAATACAGCAAGTTAAATCATTCAATGGTAGTATTTT
Organism: Protopterus annectens; assembly: GCF_019279795.1. Taxonomy (NCBI): domain Eukaryota; kingdom Metazoa; phylum Chordata; order Ceratodontiformes; family Protopteridae; genus Protopterus; species Protopterus annectens. The sequence goes on along the minus strand of NC_056746.1, from coordinate 615,526,178 downwards.
GGTTTTGAAGTACTTGGGTAATCTGTGCAGTCGTTCTTAGTACAACAGAAGTTTCTTAGCCCAGGATGGGTTTATATCATGTAGACTAACCTCTTTGGGCATATGGAATATGTAAATCAGACATCAGATCAATATTATTCCTGAATCACTAAATCTGCCCGAGCTGCTGGGCAGGTAAACATGGTATGAGAACCTCCACAATGCCATGCACAATCCCTAGCAGTACAAGGGAGAGTATTCAGATGTGAGGCTAGCTAATAGTGTGCAAATGTGACTCTTTAGCTGCTGTGCACAAATAATTCTTTACCACTCTCCCTGCTAAGATGTACACTTCCACAGACTGTGTCACAGAGAATAGGCTTACATCAATGTATTTACTGACCTGGGAGATAACTGTTATGCCTCTTTTATTAAAATATGGTTAAAAGATAACTGTTCCTCTAAGAAAAAAGTATCTGTAAGTCATATTAAATATAAACAACTTAAACAAGCAAACAAAAAGCATCATAATCATTGCAATTATAATACAATCCTCATACAGATGCATCAAAAGTGAGTAATGCTCACAAAAGAAAGGAATGAACACATTCTAATCTTGCATATATTTATTTTGTACTATGGCATGCTTTAGTATCATAAGTGCTGTAAATTTCCCATTCAGCAAGACTTCTACTGTGAATATATGTGCTCTATTTTCTTTACCTCATGATGTTATTGCTGATGTGACAAACACTGTTAATCTTGTCAATGTTTCTTAGGAACGTTGTGGTTTCACTGTTCAGTTCTAGAAAGGGTGATGTCTGTGTGAAATTAGATATTCTTAATATCAACTTTTTATTGGCATAAGACAGAAATCCTCACACAGAGTCGATTTATTTTTTTGCTTCATCCTTTGTGTCATGAAAGTCCTTGCTCCTCAGTGAATGTCTGCAATGGCTATCAGTGTACAACAGTTCACTTCTCAAACAAAACCTAAAAATTTGATTTGCCATGTGCAAAGGCTTAGCAAAAATGAGACTGGTGCTTGTCAGTCAGCACTCCGGTGTGCAATGAATACATCTGTTCTGTAATTTCCTATGTGGTTCAATGTGTTAATGCAATCAGTTCTGTAGAAGAGTAAAACTAATATAGGGGTTGAATACATATTGTGGAAATTTGAGCTTATTGTTTACAGTTAAACACTTGTATACTTTTCTGTATAATGGATAATAATCAAGATAACTTTGATCTGTGCCACCTGCAGTCACCGTAGTATTGATTATACTACTAGCACACTTTTTTTATGTATGATGTTACAAATATGCCAGACCTAAAATCTGAGGAAGTAAAATCAGCAACATAATGAACTGGGAAATATGAATACTTAATCAACGTATTTGCAATATGTTTGAATAATTATTCATGTCACTAATACAGTTTATTAACACAGGTGCAAATTTTACTTGAATATGTTGTGTACAACATGACCTCAGCAAAACTCCTGTATGGCCCCTTCCTCAATAAGTTTCATGACATGAATGCATGACAAGGTGTATGACAAATACAAGTTTATCATGTGTACACTGTAAAAATGTTGATGTTTCAACTTAATGCTATACATGCCGAGTTCAAATCTAGACATTTTGAAGTGCCATTGAAATTAGCAATTCTTACTGTCACATTTCACTTGCAGAAGGCCACAACATGCATAAAGGCAACTGGCATTCCATGCCCTGGTGAACAGTGTTTTCACCATTATACTGACATGAAAAGGCACAGGTAGGACATCATTTGAAAATGATTGGAAGAGTTTAGAAATGCTGACATTACTAAGTTGTGTAGGTGTAGTGGCCCATTATCAGTCAATACAATACCGTGGCTTGCCAAAATATAAAGGTTTTAATTAAATTTGTTCTGCCTTCTTTTGTCTACAGCTTCTGATGAGATAGAAAGGAATAAAGGAGTTGCATTAGGAGAGACTTGCACACCTCAGAGATGCATGAGGAAAGTATGGCTAAGGTATGAATTCTAGTAATATCATTATACATTATAATTGTAATGCACTTTATGGATTTGGAAGGTGTCACACAACTCAGAAGGCATATCTTACATATATATTAAGCTTAAATGCTTGCTTGAATAACTTTTCAGCATTGCATTAGGCAGTATGGAAATCAATGTAGCTGTCTTGGTTGAAATCCAAACAACAGCAATTAGCTTTATTGCAGAATATGAAATCAATGCTCTACATCAGTTAGTACCACTACAACTGCAGTATTTGTAAATCAGTATCTCTTTAATTGGATTGCATATGTCATACATACAACAGTCACAAAACTGTTTGCCTAATACCTATAATACCAATGAGATTAATGTTTCTATTGACACTTGTATGACTTCACATTCATATCTAGATGTGCCAAAGATTAATAGAGTTATGTCTAAATGTGGAATGCATGAGAAATATTAAAATGAGATGCCACTGATGATATTTTCAGTCGTTTCTCACCCCACCCTATTTCTCCACGTTATTTTTTTTAGTTGTAACATTGCTTCTGCTGCAACAAAAATGACCATCAGCATAGGGAAATAAACCAGCCACTGTGGATTGGACCTCCATACCTCCACAGGTGGCTGCTATGGCACAACCACAGGCAGCTCAAACATTAACCACTTCTGTTTCACAGCGTGACAGTTTTGCTCCCACTGTTTCAGGAAATTCTGCTGCAGGGGCTGGTGCAGTTGTACTGCTAGTGGAGGTGGTGATTATCTATCCCATCAGAAGGTGACAGAGCTGGTGGGAAACATTATGGAGCATTGTTTTGGTGCCTGTGTTGGCAGAATTGAGAAATTCCTGCACCAAATATTGAATTTGATGCCCCATCCTGCACTGATCCAGGTGGCTGTGAAAGGAGATAGTGATGACTATTCTGAGGGTGAGGACTGGATTCTCACTGTACTCATGCTGGATAAGTATGCACCTCTGATGTCATCCACCGATCCCCAATTATGTATTTATTATTTATTGACATTTGTTTACCAGGAAAGTATGACTGGGTCACAAGACCCCATTTTCTGTAAAGATCAGGGTAGAAAAGCTCTGTTTAAGAGAGAAAAAATTCAAAGACATTACGTAAAAACAGTTTAAAATAATACATTACAAAATAATCAACAATATTGTAAGACATAGAGATATAACAAACATATGTTACAAAGAGAACAATGAGAAAAAAGCAAAGTAAAACTATTTACAGTTTTGGAGAACATCCTTTTGGCAATTCAAAATAGTAATAAGTAAAAGTCATATATTTAGTTTAATTGTAACTATAAAGGAGAAAGGAGACTAGAAAAGGTTAGTATAAATGGAACGGAGGTAATAGGAAGTGGTAGGAAGAGGTTATGTAAAGTTGTGGAAAGGGTAAGATATCCAGGTGAAGACAAGGAAGAGGTGATGGGTAGGGAATATGTACAGACAGGGGAGGAGAAAAGTAGACAAGATTGATGTTCATCCAGGGGTATAGCACGAGAAGAGATGTAAGTTTGATAAGTGATCTTTCAGAAGATGCTTGAAGGATGGATGGCAAGATACTGTTCTAACAGCCTGTGGAATAGAATTCCTTTTTTCCTTTCAGCATTAGAAAACAAGCTAGAACTAGACCCAATAGATGTGGATACCTGTAAAGCAGGTTCGATAACAACCATATTAAGTGTCAAAATGAACAATATTTGTAGCTGAATTATTCAAGGATTCGGGACAGTCATCCAGCTGTGCCTCACTAACTAACTAAATGCCAGAATCCCCCCTGTTTGCAACATCCTTTTGCAATGCTCCAAAATTTGTCCCAAAGTCTGTGTCAACTGCACTACATCTGAGGAACTGACTACTAGAAATACAAAAGTCACTAGCATCAGCTTCAGCTTCACAAAGTAAATTGGTCATTGCATAAGTGGTGTCATGTAACAATTCCCCATTTTCAACTTCACTTTTATGTCCTCAAAGGAGAGTTAACTAGTGAATAGGCTGCCATAATGTTGTGAACCCCACCAGTGGTGGTTGAACACATGGAACTGTCAAAATTAATTGACTTGTTTTACATCCATGACTACCAATTCAGACAAAGCATAACAATTATTAACAATATTTGCACCATTAAAAGTAGGTGAAATCAACTCAAAACTGTCTGAAAAGTTGTTAGAGCTGAACTCATGACTCAAGGATGAATTATATCCACATGCTGGTGTACAGTCAACACAAAAGTTACAGCATTGGCTTTCACAACAAACACAGTGATTCTCAAAAGTAACTACAGGCATATTATCCAAATGACCTACATAGTTAAATTCAGAGATGCCCGAGCTTGTCATATCAGCCAGAGCATCAAATTGTCCAAACAAACTTCAGCTATCTAAATCTGTTAAATTAACGACAATCCAATAAGAAAAACCACCACTCGGAGTTAATGCTCTAATATGCAAAGCTAATAGCAGATAAATAAATGTGCAGCATAAGAGCAAAACAATGAAGGAGTAGAAAATGCAATGAAACAGTCCCATACACGAATAATGCAATGCCCAAGATACCAAAATATCCAAGCAATGTTAAAAAACAGGTTTATTGCAGTAGAGGTGAGTGCTTTCGCTGGATAGCTTCATCAGACCTTAATACCATTTCTACTCCTTCATTGTTTTGCTCTTATGCTGTACATTTATTTAAATTAACGACAATGTCCACGTCCCCGAAAAAATTTTGAGCATGAATTATGCAGTGCATTAATGTCCTTACAAACTTTTACAGTTTCAAATCCTATTGTTTCGTTGACTGAAATGGGTATATAATCCCCTGTAGTACTTACCTGATCCTTTAATAACATGTCTTCCTCGTGGATTTTCTCCCCTGAGCATCTTTTGCTGCTGGTTACCAACCCTAAAGTTGTTTGAGCCACTATTGAATTATCTGGAATGAGAAGTCTTAGGCCTGGCTCCCAAATGCTGAAAGGTAGGATTATTGTCTATATTCCAATTTTTGTTAATGTTATTTAGCAGAAAAAGCACTACATTCTTGCCCTTTTACTTTTTCCTTTTGGTAGAACCTTTCAGAACGTCTTAACAGTTATTCACTTTTTCCAGTTCCTTCCTGGAAGCCCAGGTCATCAGAATTGTGTGAATTTAAGCCCTCCCTCTGTCCATCAACTTCTTCTGGTGCTGCTATTGGCTGCCCAAGTTCAGAAACCTTGGGGGGCGGGAGACATGCCTTACCTTTGGCATAAGCTTCAGTATCTCTCTGCAGTTGTCTAACTTTCCTGTTTTTTATTGCAGCACATTTCATAGGTTTCATAGGTTTCATAGGTTCATACTAGGCTATCTGCCCGAGGGCATTTACAAGCCTAGCCCATCGTTTTGTGGCTTACGCCACCCCTTTAGTATGGGGAACTATACCCATTATTTTGCTGTGCCTCTGTCGAGCAGTGACACTGAGGTAATCCCTGGGGTATATCTGCGATCTCCCATCCATTGGTCAAGATTTCTCTTGAACAAGGCCAGCGAGGTGCTCTGCCTCACATATACCGGGATTTTGTTCCACAGCATAGGAGTCTTTGGGTGATGAATCTATCCTCCAGCACGTCCTATTAATAGCCGTGTCGAGGTTTAAGTCTCCCGCCCTTGTGGTTCTGATGGATCTAGATTTTTGAGGTGAAGCATATTCATCAAATCTGGGTTTGACATGGCCTTGTATGTTAGGCAAAGGTCACCTCTGAGCAATGATGGCGACTGAATAGAGCTGGAGTTCTTTCAGTCGGGCAGCATAGGACAGATTTTGAGACCCTTTATCCTTTTGGTGAGGAACTTTTGTGGCCTCTCCAGCTGCTGCAAGTGTCGGGTCAGATACATTCGAATGGGGCATTGTACTCAATCATTGGTCTGATGAGTGATGAGTAAAGGGAGACTATGACCTCCCTTGATCTAGATGAGAATCCCTTCATGATAAGGTGGGCAATGTAGAAGGTCTTCCTAACTACTTTAGCTACATGGGTGTTGAATGACAGACTACTATCAACCTGGGTCCCCAGGTCCCTGATAACTTCTTCTGTGCTCAGTGGATTGCCACCTATTTGGTAGCTAGGGGTAACCTTGTTTTTCCCGAAGGGTATGACTATGCATTTTTGGCATTTAACTTTAGGCCATGGCTCTGGCACCAGTTATCCATTTCTGTGAGACCCTTCTGAAGGATATCTGTGTCAGATGTGTTTTCTACTATGGCCAGTTTGCAGTCATCTGCAAACTTTGTCAGCCATAACCCTCCTGTGTTTGCTTGTACTTGGAAAAGTAGATGCCAAACAAGAGTGGGCCCAGGACTGAGCCCTGTGGGACACCACTTGTGACAGGCTTTGAGTCTGACATGGCGCCAGCAACTCTGACCCTGTGGGTTCTGTCACTCAGCCAGTTTGCAACCGATCTTGTGATGTATGGGTTAACATTTAAGCTGATGAGTTTTCAATGATACCCGAGTGGGGTTTTGTATCGAAGGCCTTTGCCAGATCGAGGTAGGCTGTATGGACTGCCTTTCCCTCATCAATGGCTTTGGTGACTGTTTGAAAAAGTCAACCAAGTTTAAAAGGCATGATCTGCCTTTGACAAAGCCAAACTGGGTTGGATCCAAAGTCTGCAAATTCCCTATGTCTTTATTTATGAGGTCCATTATGATCCTCTCCATGGCTTTGCAGATAAGGCTTGTCAAGCTAATGGGCGGTAATTTCCAGGGTCGGTGGAGGCACCGCCTTTGTGAAGTGGGACCACAGTTGCAGTGCGCCACTCCTGGAGTGCGTATCCAGAGGTAAGACTTTGATTAAAGAGCTGTCCTAGCTGTGGGTTTAATTCCTCATTGGGTTCGTGGAGCACACAGCCGGGGACACCATCAGGTCCCATGGATGCTGTGTTTTTTGCTTTGGAGAGAGCAGTTCTCACTTGGGCGTTGGAGATGTTTGGGTGGCTGCAATCGTTTGGTATAGATATCTCTCCTTTTGGGAGTTTGCACTGAACCTGTCAGCCAGTATGTTGGCAATGTCTGTAGGATCAGTAATCTTCACATCATTTTGAATTAGTTCTGAGCATATCTGGGAGTTTCCTCCCAGGTTTCTAACATAGCTAAAGAAGGCCTTATGATTGTCTTTTGAGTCTTTAGCTATTTTTCTCTCAAAATTTGCTTTGGATGATTTTATGAGAGCTCTTAGTTTTTACTTATAGTGATCAAGGGTGTCTTACCTTTTAAGGATTTTGCTCTATCTTGTAGTAGCTTCCTCCTTTTGTTGTAGAGTTTGTTTATGGCTGGGGTCCACCAGACTGGACACTTGCCTTTGGTACAAAGAGTCTTTGTTTTGCTTGGGATTGCCTTATCCATGCAGTCCTGCAGGTGCTGGTAGAAGGCATTTGTAAGTGATTCAGCGGCTTGAGTACTGTTTTCCGCCGGCTCGGCCTTAACGGAGACCACACTAGTCTTTAGAAGTGTGAAGTCGGCTTTCGAGAAGTTCTTTACAGTGGTCTTTTTTATTTCAGGTGGGGGTGGGATGAGGACCTCCAGCGAGATTAGTTTGTGATCTGATCTCACCAGTGAGGGGTATACTTCCGGTGTTGAACATTGTGCTCCCATGTTCGTGATGATGAGATCAAGTATGTTATCTCCTCTTGTGGAGATGGTGACTAGTTGTTCCATGGCATTTGAGTTTATGAATTCCAGGAACTTTTGGGCTAGGGTGTTTGGGCTTGAGTAGTGTTCCCAGTCTATATTAGGGTAATTGAAGTCACCTAGTATGATGGTGTTTGGTGATACATTTATCCCTCTAGTGTTTTCAGGAAGGCCATGTGAGGTTCCTGAGTTTGTGAGGGTGGCCTGTAACATGCTACAATTTGCAGAGCAGTCTTGCCTATGGTTAATTGCACCTGGATGGTCTCCGATGCATCATGCGTTGCCACCAGTCTTGAGGTGTGGGTGTCCTTGATGAATATGGATACCCCCCCCTCCTTTCTTGGTATTGTCGGATTTTGGGGCGGGCATGATATGAGGTAAAACCTGATAGTGCTGGGGTGCTCTCAGGAGCCTTGAACCAGGTTTCTGTCACAGCACAGACATCGATGTTCTCCATACTGAGAAGGGCCTCGAGTGCGTGCATTTTGAGATTTAGACTTCTGACATTGAGCAGCATTACCCTTAGTTTTTTCCTTTTTGTGTTCTAGGGTGGTAGGTTTAGAATTTGAGCCTTGCCTAAAAAGGCACTATGGGGGTGGCAAGAGCCTTTGCCAATATCCGGAATCCCAGGGGTGACACGTGCAAGCCGTCCCTTGCGAAGCAGCGTGGCTTGTCCAGCACGTCATCCCAGGCAGACAGACACTGGATCCCCTTTGAATGACACCAGTGTTTAAGCCAATTGTTAAAGCTGATCATCTTATCTCTGTATTGTGGCATCATTCTTGGTGAAGGTAGGATACTGCTCAAGGTCAGGGTCATACCTGCCTGGGCTACATTTCATCAATCTTTTTGAACAGGTTATAATAGTTGGTATAATAGTGATCAAATAAACTATCAGTAGTTAAACTAGTATTAATAATGTCCAGGTCATGAGATAACATGTCTCATTTGATTTCATTTTCATGTATGATTAAATGAATTATGTCCATGCCTGCTTTGTTGAAAATATTAATTAAAGCTTTGTGAAAGTCAGAGTCAGTTTCTACTCCTTTAGGGAAATGCCACAAATGTAGGCCTTTAGGAATGGTGGAATGGAGGAATGGTGTTTACAAACCACTACTGCCTATTCCTGGTGGTCAAACTGATGACCATTTGGCTGGTAATAGCTTGTCCAAAGAAACACAACCATCAATTGTCCCTTTTGAACATTCACTATATAACATCTACGATGTAGTAGACACAGTGTGTCATTTTTGGCCAATTATGATGAGTATCAGTGAAGGCAAAGAATTGTCTGAGGTCAAGCCAAAGGTTGTGTTCAGAAAGGGCAAGACTTTTAAGAACCTTTTAGAAATGAAAGGCTATGTGAGTTGTTAAGTAGACCTAAGGGCATGTACAAATGCAATTATTGCAATTATTGTCAGCATATTTTGTTGTGCAAATCATGTTTCATTAGAAAAAGAAAATTTAAGGTAAAGAAACACTTCAATTGTATATCCAAGGGGGTGGTATATGGAACTCTTTGTCAATGTTGTAAGGTATTCTACAGTGGAAAGACTAGTCGTAAGCTGAAAGAAAGAATTTATGAAGACCTGAATGACATCAAGAAAGGGAAGAACACCAATGCCTTGTATAGGCATATTTCAGTTTTTCCTGACCACCAGTTCAAGTTTGTAGTGTTGGACTACATGGAATGGGATGCAAGGGGTTTTAGTACAGAAGAACACCCCAACAGAAAGGAATTAATCTGGATTTTGATGTGTGATGCCCTTACTCCCACTGGCCTTAATGACTGCTATTCCATTACTCCAGTCCTAACATTGAAAAGTATGGGGGGGGGTTAATTCATCAGTCATTTTTATAATTTGTTGTTTATACATTGTAATATGTTTGGCACTGTTTTGTACTCATACACACTGTTTCAAACTGTCAGTACATTTTCAAGTTTTTAATTAATTCATTCATTCATTTTAAGCATTATTTGTATTGGTTGGTTTTAACCACATGACTGCAGGATGTTCCTTTATATTGTGTGGTTTATGTGATTACTGCAGTTCTGATGAAGTCGTGATGTAAGATGAAAGAGCTTGACTGCTGTTTTTCTCAATAAATCTTTGGTGGTTACTACTAGCTGTGTGGTTTATACTGGACATGTGTGCTCCCTGGACCTCCATCAGTTTTTCTTGTTTGGTTCCTGGTTTCTCTTGCTGGATAAATAATGTAATGCTTGCTTGCTTAGTACCTTCTGCTGATGATGCTGAAATCACCCTGGTCACTGTCGGGGCACTTAACATTGGCAACATTTATGTCTAATGTACCACAGCGAACATGTCAAGTATATGCATTTGGGCAATACCTTGTAGGTCTCCTTTGTTGGATGACATATCCTCATTTGTGTCTTAACTAGTAATGCTTTTTTTTCTCGTTATTAGGGATGTCTAATTATGCTTGATCATATACCTATATGGATGATGGTTCAATTGACCTAACCTTGTTTGTCACACAGGCTGTATACATATGGGAAAAAACTCTAAACATTTTAGTGGTTTCAGAGTTTTTATTTTTTATGTTGTATATATCTCTCATAGGTCACTGCTGATATTCATGTACAGTTGAATAATGTTTTATCTTAGTGAAGTACAGTACTTACATATGAGGGTAAGCATTTATCTCTTCATTATGGGTTCATCTCTGACTTTGGTTAGTGTGGCTTATAAAGTTGACTACTCTGAGGTTATCTGTATATGATGCTCAGAGTACCAGCCATTGCATTGGTAAGTAAAGGATTATAATTTTGCATGCATCACTGTTACTTAGTGTATGTGCTTAGGTCTTTTTTTCTCTTTTCACATAGGTAGCAGGGCTGTACACTATTTTCTGCCTTCTATGCAGGGCCATAGCAGATTGTGCATGCTTTCATCTGCCAGGATAATCCCCAACTGCTGGTTCATCATCTGACTCCTCATCTCTGAGTGCTGGCCCTGCCTGTGGTGCCAGAAACTGCAGTCCTTGACCATTTTCTCTCTGCTGCCACTGCTTCCTAAAAATAATGTTATATAATGTGGCACAGACTGTCAGCAATTTGGCAGAAATGACTGGGTCTTACTGTAAGATATTTCCAGATGTATCTAGATATCAGAAACATGACTTGAGCAAGCCAAAAATAAGCTCTATCATATTTCTAGTCTGGGCGTACTTTAATGTAATCCTGCTCAGTGAGGTTGTGTGGGTTTTTCAATGATGTGATGAGCCAAGGTTCCATAGCATAACCTACAACTCCCACTAGATGTTCTTGTGTGAAGGTAACCATAGAAAATCTTAAGTATAGATCACAAGTGTACTAAATTATATATTATCCCTTGTGCATTACAAACCACCTGGCAGTTGATAGACTGATAGCCCTTTTTTCTTTATGTACCTCCTTTCCTGTTCAACAGGCATGACTTTTGTTTTCAATGTGCGTGTGTGTGTGTGTGTGTGCGTGTGTGTGTTTATATGTGTGTGTGTGTGTGTGTGTGTGTGTGTGTGTGTGTGTGTGTGTGTGTGTGTGTGTGTGTGTGTGTGTGTGTGTGTGTGTGTGTGTGTGTGTGTGTTTATATGTGTGTGTGTGTGTGTGTGTGTGTGTGTGTGTGTGTGTGTGTGTGTGTGTGTGTGTGTGTGTGTTTGTATGTGTGTGTGTGTGTGTCTGTATGTGTGCGTGTGTGTGTTTATATGTGTGTGTGTGTGTTTATATGTGTGTGTGTGTGTGTGTGTGTGTGTGTGTGTGTGTGTGTGTGTGTGTGTGTGTGTGTGTGTGTGTGTGTGTGTATGTGTGTGTCTATGTATGTGTGTAGTCTATGGACAATAGAACTTTGGGGAAATGTGCCATGTCATAGACATTTTGCATGGTGGTAGCTCTCTCCTTTGGAATACATGGAAGCTAGAAATGCTCCTCCACTTGTGCTGCATTGCACTGAGAATTGCTTGGAGTTTTCTTAAGGCTGAGGCTTCGGACACTCCCACCATATCCCCTTTGGGTCTCTGAAAACTGGCTGTAGCTAGTATATGTAAAGCTTTGCATACATTGGTTTCCACTGGGATGGGTTCTTCATGATTCCCACAGAGTGTCAGTTGATGACAGCAAATGTTCAGTATTTACTCTATGGTGTCCTCATCCACCTTGTAGCAGTCTATTATGGCTATCTATTGAAGTCCATGGTAGGTCAAATGTGGTCTAAACACTTTATGGCTCCTAGGCTAAGTACTGGCAGCAGCAGCATCTTGTATTAAAGCCGGTTACACATACAAATTTGATTGCCATAGCAGCCCCTAACATTTTCTAAGTGCCTTTGTGGCTATATTCCAACAAGTCCTGGAATTCAAGGTTAAAGTGAGCATAGCATGTATGAGCAGAGAATTTTATACATTCCTGAATTGCTCCAGCATTATGTCTTGCTTCATTAGCAAATAATTTGGCACCTTATTCTCTGATTAACATATTCATCCACTAACATTTGTTTTGCAGCTGGGCATGATGTGTGGAGCTGTTTAACAAATCGCAAACAGCTTGCTCATCTCTGCTTGTAGTGCAAATGGGCTTAGCATGACATATAGGCATTCTTTTTTCATAATAATATTATGTGTGGAAGTGTTGGCTACATATAGGTTCATAGGTTCATAGGTAGGTACTAGGTTATCTGCCCGAGGGCATTTATAAACCTAGCCAGAGTGTGTCGGCTTTCGTTGCCCCATTGATTAATTAACTGAGCCTCTGTCAAGCAGAGCCAATGAAGTGATCCCAGGGGTGTACTTTCTGTTACCCATCCACTAGTCAAGGCTTCTCTTGAAGAGTGTTAGTGAGGGACACTGCCTAATGTAGTTAGGAATTTTGTTCCAAAGTATGGGGAGTCTCTGTGACAGGAATCTATCCCGCCTAAATGTTCTATTTATTGTTGTGGTGAGGTTTAGCTCACTAGAACACGTGGCTCGCAGTGACTTGGATTTCTTTAGGTGGAGCATGTCCATCAATTCTGAGTTGGACATGGCTTTCTAAGTCAGGCAGAGATCACCTCTGAGTAAGCGATATGTCACTGAGTACAGCCGGAGTTTTTTCAGTCAGGCTGCATAGGACATATGTTTGAGGCCAGTAATCCTCTTGGTGAGGTGCTTTTGTGGTCTTTCTAGCTGTTGGAAGTGTTTTGTGAGGTACATCCCAAATGGGTCATTGTACTCTATGATGGGTCTGATGAGTGACGAGTAGAGGGGCACTATAACCTCTTTATTTCTAAATGCGAACCCCTTAGTAATTAGATGGGTCACATAGAAGGATTTCCTAACTACTTTGGCAATATTATTGTCAAAGGAGAGATTACGATCTACCTGGGTCCCCAGATCTCTTATTACCTCTTCTGTATTAAGGGGGCTGCCACCTATGTGGTAATTCTTGGGTGTTTTGTTTTTCCCCAAATGGGATGACTATGCATTTTTTGGCATTTAGCTTGAGGCCATGACTTTGACACCAGGTGTCTGTCTCAGTAAGGCCTTTTTGGAGGATGTCCATGTCAGCTGGAGAGTCAATTATGGCTCCCAGTTTGCAGTCATCTGCAAACTTGGTTAGCCATAGTCCTCCTGTGTTTGCCTGTACTTCTGAGAAATATATGCCGAACAGTAGGGGTCCCAGAACTGAGCCTTGCGGGACACCACTTGTGACTGATTTAGAGTCAGACCTGGTGCCTGCTATTCTTACCGTGTGAGTTCTGTCTGTAAGCCAGTTGGCAACCCATCTTGTGAAGTAGGGGTTTATGTTCAGGCTGGTGAGTTTTTCTATAATACCCGAGTGAGGAATGGTGTTGAATGCCTTGGCGAGATAAAGGTAGGCTGTGTGAACCACCTTTCCCTCATCTATGGCCTTGGTAACTGTCTCGAAGAAGTCAACCAGGTTTAGTAGACATGAGCTGTCCTTAACAAAGCCAAACTGGGTCGGGTCAAGTGTTTGGAGGTTTCCAATGCCTTTGTTAATGAGTTCCATGATGATGCGCTCCATAGCCTTGCAGACCAGGCTAGTCAGGCTTATGGGGCGATAGTTACCAGGGTCAGTTGTGGCTCCTCCTTTGTGGAGTGGAATAACCATTGCTGTGCACCATTCTATTGGCACATAGCCTGTGCAGAGGCTGAGGTTGAACAGTGTGTTTAGGTGGGTGATTAGTTTATTCTGTAGTTCATGCAAGATGCAGCCTGGGACACCATCTGGCCCCATTAATGCTGTCTTTTTGACTTTTGAAAGGGCTGTTTTCACCTGTGCTTCTGTGATTTCAGGGACACTACACTTTTCCGGTATTGTTGTGGGCCCTTTTGAAGGTGAGAGAGAGGTGAAGTTTGCTCTGAATCTATCTGCCAGTATGCTGGCAATATCAGTAGGTTCAGTATATTTTGTGCTATTTTGCACTATCTCAGAGCATATAGGAACCCATCGGTATCATGCTTATTTCTTAATCTTTGTTGCATTATCCTAACCTTGCTTAAAACACTTTATTGTATGCAGCATGACTGAATTATTACGATGACAAGGAAAAGAGTAAAACACCTCAAAGATAGCCATAAATCACCCATTCACAAAACTCTTCTCTCTTTCTATCCTCCCCCTCCCTCTCTCCCTATCCTTCTCCCCTCCATCTCATCAAACTTTGTCTTCAGCAGTTGCACTGTGCTTGGCATGGAGCACCATGTAGCATCACTAACCACTGCTATTTCATGTTCTAAGCTAAAAAAAAATGAAAAATACGCATGCATGCATTAATACTTTTCCATCATTTGTACAAATGTTCAGTATTTACTCTATGGAGCTCGACAATGGTGCACTTCGGTAAGCGATTTTGACATAACGCAAGTAATACAGGTGGCTTAGAAGACTTGTGCATGTTTTAATCACTTGTTATAGTCAACTAACTAACTTACAAAGACTTGCATGCAATAATTCTGAGGTGAACCGTCAGGAATGTAAGTGTGTTACTACACTGTTTGATAGCTATGCTGATTATCCATCATATACATGGTAAGTAACTATGGTAACTACACCATAAAGTGAAAAAGTTATTTATTATTCACAGTACCACAATGTCTACGAATGAAATGATATATGAGTTATTTGTCCATGTGCATCATGAATTGTGATCAACACATAGCTATTTTTTTCTGCCTGTCAAGATACATTCCTTTCCTCCCAAACATGTGATGGACACTACATGTATGTGCCATCTGACACTTGTAATCAGACTTCTCCTGTGTGTGTTAGTTGATACAGTTTTCTGTAACTTCTGCACTTAGGTAGATATTTGAATCCCACAATGGCTGAGTAGTATGAGTGTGTGTGAGTATATGAGTGACTCTATAGCTAGGTAAGACTGGCTTTTCCCACAGATCTGATAGGAACACTTCCAGTCAGGACTACCGTTTACATTGGAAAAAGGGCTTCCCATCAATTTCATTTTCTTTTATGTCAGACATCTGCTCTGCAACACACTGATGAGATCATCCTTATAAACATGCTCTATATCAGCCTTGCAGTCAGACTTCTTCTGTGGCACTGGCGGTTGACGCAATGTACTCCAGACAGGCGATCGAATTAAGCAATGACTCACTTGTGTCAGTGTGTGTGCATGATGTAGAGCTTGGTAGGGATGGATTCACCCACAGATCTTATGTATATATTTACATCAGCAGTCGGCTGTCCCATCAGTCTGAGCCCCTTTTAGCCCAGACATCTGCTTTGTTAAACACTGATGAGGCCATCTGATCAAATGTGCTCTATCTTATATGTAATAAGATTTTTCCTGTGATTCCAGAGATTAACACGATACTCTTCACCTTGCGGCAGTCTCTAAATATTGTGAATGTGTGTTACTACAGTGACAGGGTTGACTGGATTAACCAACACTTGTAATGTGTACACCTCCACTAATGCAAAACCGTGACAAAAAAAGAAGTGTTGCACCACTCTTTCATACACCTTTTCGTTACACATATTCATAGATTCATAGATTCACAGATTGTTACTAGGCTAAAAACCCAGGAGGTCTTTCTACGCCTAGCCAGGTTTTCCCAAAAGAATAATGATGCCTTTGTATGAAAACAGGACATTGAGGGACAGGCATTTATAAGCTACCGCTGATCATAAGAGACATGGGTGACAGACACAGTGTAAATTTCCTGTTCCCCATCCACTGGTCTAGGTTGGCTTAAACTGAGTAATAGACAAACTCAGCTTCGTATGGATGGGAAGCCTATTATATAAGAGGGGCAATCTCTGAGACACATATCTGTCTCTCCAGCATGTTCAGCCTGGTCAGGTAGCTACCAAAGGGAGTATTGTACTTTATGACTGGTCTGATATGGACAGGGTACAGTGGGATAATAACCTCTTTGTTCCTAGATGTCATGCCATTACTTATAAATTGTGCAACATAAAAGGGTTTCCTCACCACTGTGGCCACATGTTGGTCAAAGGTTAGGCTACTGTCTTCATGCTTACCCAGATCCTTGACCAATGGGTTGACTCTTAAAGTATATTACCAACATGGTAATTATTGGGATAATTGACTTCCCAAAGGGTACAGTTATGCATTTCTTAGTATTGAGTTTAAGATTTTGTCTTTGGCACCATTTGTTAGTCATATATGGAAACTATCGCCCCATAAGCTTGACTAGCTTGGTCTGCAAAGCTATGGAAAGGATCATCATGGACCTCATAAATAAAGATATTGGGGACCTACAGACACTGGATCCTACCCAGTTTAGCTTTGTTAAGGGCAGATCCTGCCTCTTAAACCTGGTTGATTTCTTTGAAACAGTCACCAAGGCCATTGACGAGGAGAAGGTGGTCCACACAGCCTACCTGAACCTCGCAAAAGCCTTCGATACAATACCCCACTCGGGCATTATAGATAAGCTCACCAGCTTAAATATAAACCCCTATGTCACTAGATGGATTGCAAACTGGCTCAAGGACAGAACCCATATGGTTAGAATTGCTGGAGCCATGTCAGACTCCAAACCAGTTACAAGTGGTGTCCCACAAGGTCAGTCCTGGGACCTCTCTTGTTCGGTATATATTTCTCGGAGGTACAGGCCAACACGGAAGGACTGTGGCTGACCAAGTTCGCAGATGACTGCAAACTGGGTGCCATAATTGACTCTCCAGCTGACACAAGCATCCTCCAAAAGGGCCTCATAGAAACAGACAACTGGTGCCAGAGCCATGGCCTCAAGCTAAATGCCAAAAAGTGTATAGTCATCTCCTTTGGCAAAAACAAAGTGCCCACAAATTACCATATAGGTGGTAATCCATTAAGTACAGAATAAGTAATTAGGGACCTGGGGACCCAAGTTGATAGCAATCTCTCATTTGACAACCACGTGGCCAAAGTGGTTAGAAAAACATTTTATATAGCCCACCTAATCATGAAAGGATTCACATCTAGATCAGGGGAGGTCATCGTGCCTCTTTACTCATCCCTCATCAGGCCCATAATTGAGTACAATGCCCCTTTTGGGATGTACCTTACCAGACACCTGCAGCAACTGGAAAGACCCCAAAAGTACCTCACCAAGAGGATCAAAGGGCTCAAACAGATGCCATATGCTGCCCGGTTAAAGAAACTTCAGCTCTACTCAGTGGCATACCGCCTGTTCAGAGGCGATCTGTGCCTGACGTATAAAGCCATGTCCAATACAGAATTAATGGACATGCTGCACCTCAGAAAATCCAAATCCCATCGAGCTACGTGCTCGAGAGACTTGAACCTCAGCAGTGAAATAAGTAGGACATGCTGGAGAGACAGATTCATAACCCAGAGGCTCCCTTCACTCTGGAATAAAATCCCAGTCCAGGTTAGGCAGAGTCCCTCACTGACTCTCTTCAAGAGGAATCTTGATGAGTGGATGGGAGATCGTAGGTTTACCCCGGGTATCACTTCTGTGTCACTGTTAGACAGAGGCACAGTATACTAACCTCGAAAAAGGGCATAGCAAAATAAGTTTAAAATGGGTGGCGAAAGCCAAACACATTCTGGCTAGGCTTATAAATGCCCTAGGGCAGATAGCCTAGTATGAACCTATGAACCTATGGACCTATATATATATATATATATATATATATATATATATATATATATATATATATATATGTGTGTGTGTGTGTGTGTGTAGGAGCGCTACAGAATCCTGAAAGCCCAAAATCTTGAGACCAAAATTCTGAAAGTTCAAAATCCTGAAAACTCAAAATACTGAAAACTCAAAATCCTGAAAACACACAGGATGCCAACACTTACTATATTCCAGCACAAGTACATACAGAAACAAATAAAACACAAACTATATTACTGTTCTCCAAGTATAAGCAGGGGGGCAAGCAGCCCTGCACCCCCCACACCCCCGGGACTTAAATATATCAACTCTAAGATTGCACTTAGTGTAGTGAAGTGCAATCTTGGAGTTGATATATTTAAGTAGCAGGGGGTGTGGGGGGCTCAGCCCCCCACATTGGGGGTGTTGGGGGGCTTGCCCCCTACATATAGTTGAAGGGTAATATGTTTCTCTATGTACTTGTGCTGTAATATAGTAAGTTTT
>NC_056746.1:615480416-615502916 GCF_019279795.1 Protopterus annectens | reverse complement strand
CTGAAAATTGGCTTTTGTTCCAAGTCAGACTTTCCTGGTCAACAAATGTTAAATAAAAATGATAAGCATTTGAATTTCAGACTTCATATTCTTCAGAAAGTTCATGGTAACACAAAACCTTTTATTCTAGCAATTTTTGAAGTTTATAAGATAAATATCTGAACTTTGTCCCTATTTTTGGCACTGTATTCCCCCATTATTGGCTTCATCCAGGAATTTTGTGCTAAGGTTGAGAGCTATGGTGAGAACTGAATTCATTGAATATGTTCGGGGGCTGTATTCCCCCATTACTGGTTTTGTCTTGTCTATATGTTTTTTGCTAACAGGTTAGGAGCTATGGTGAGAACTGAATTCACTGAATATGTTTGGGGGGTGTATTCCCCCGTTATTGGCTTTGTTTAGGTCTTTTGTGCTAAGAGGTTGACAGCTATGGTGAGAACTTAATTCACCAAATGATAGCCATTTAAGTTTCATTCTTCCTCTCTTTCATAAAACAGATGATTTGGTGTAGTGGTATGTTGTTCTGACTGTTTTGCAGAGTGTCCTGGGTTCAGTACTTGGCAATGAAATGTATGGTGATAGCACAGCATTTTATTCTAGCAACTTTTCAGCATTATACAAGCAATGTTTAAAATGTATCCCTGGTTTTTGGGTTTTTGCCCCCCCCCCCAATAAATTTTGTTTTTTTCCAGATTTCTTGTGCTGCAAAGTTCAGAGATACAGCTGAGTGTCAAGTAGATTTTACAAGAAGCTTATAGCTGCAGGGGAACAAAAGTTTAGTGTTGCTTATGCTGAGTCTGCTTGCATTGATAATAAAACAACAGGTAGCATGCTTACATTGGATGCAGAAGGCTCTGGGTTCTACTCCCACAGTAGGTAGATGCATTGCTGATACTGTACTGTGTTGTAAAGGGGGTGGATGCTGCAGTCCTTTCTGGCAAAGATACCTAGTAACTATGAACCTATCAGTTTGCCATCCATTCCTTATTGCAATATTACTAGCTTATCATTTTTTTAATGCAACATAGGCAATTTATTCCTCAAGAGCAACAGGCAGTTGCAGTTTTGTAGATGAAACAATGAAATATAAAGTTGTTTGCTAGCAGCAACCTCTTCATTAGTTGCAGATCTCTTTAATGTGGAATTATTTGGATGACTTTTACTTCTGCAGAGACTGTGCATATTTACTGATAATGGTGGACTGTAGAAGTTTGAGTAGGCTTTTATGATGGAAATGTTCTGAACTGGGCAGTTTTGTCATTATTGTTGCATGCATTTTGTTTCATTGCTTATTGGAAAAATGTTCAAAACAATAAATTTAAAATGCCCTCTAACAACCGTACTGTATTATACAAGGAATATAATTTAATACAATCAGGAAGGTGTATCAAAGAGCACATGTATGTTTCATGTGCAAGGGGCCTATAATTTGAAAACAGCCCAAAGTTAATCTTTATCTGCCACTGGCAACATGTATTTTCTTTGAATGTGGGTTTCAATGCTGTTTCATTGACTGTGAGTTTCAAGGGCAGAGAAGTTTTAATGCTACGTCTGTTTTCATTGTGAGACTGCATTGCTTTGTTTAGCAGATGTCTTAGTGTTTGTGCTGTAAAATACAAAATAAAACTTTCAAATGAAATCCAAATTATCATAGAAGTAAAGCAGTATGCACATTAGTGTTTATGGTAAATGGAGTGAAATAACCAAGTAATGGATCATTGGAATGGTTGCATGGGGAGAGAGCTCCATTCGACCATGACTTTGTGATGGGGAAGGGCAGCAAACTCAAAGATAGCCCCAGCTGAACTATACCTCCCAAATGTCCAGATTTTCACAGAATGAATAGATTTTTGCTTCTTATTTTTGGTTTGCTCCTAATAAAATTTGTGGTTTTCTGGAAAATCATTTAGGAATTAAGTCACTAAATAATGACACACTGAGTTTCAGACTTCATAACCTTCAGAAAAATGTATGCTAAAGTAAGATCTGTTATTCTATCAACTGTCTCAGTTTATACAAGAGCAATTTTTGGTACTGTTTATATGTTTCCCCAATATATTTGGCCTTGGCCAGATTTATTGCATCAACAGGTTGAGAGGTACATGCAAATAAATTGCTTTATAGAATTAGGCACAGCCAAACCTCTCAACTGTCCCCGATTTTGGCTCAAAATGTTGCTCTTCCCCTAATAATCCCTCTGCAAAATAGCAATTTTGGAAGAAAACATGGAGGGTTTACAATTAAGAAATAACTGTAACAATCAGAGTTATAGATTACTTTTATTTCAGAAATGTATGTAGATTGTTTTATTTTGACAGCTGCTCAAGTTAGCAGTACTAATATTAAAAAAGTGTCCCTTCTTTGACTGGTTCCCAGCTGCATTGTGTGGCTATTTTTGCATCACATTTTTGGTCCATTTTTCATAAAATTGTTTTTTTTTTGGCAAATTAGTGGCAAATCATTAGGGTGGCCACAGTGGTGCAGCGGCTAGCATTGTCGCCTCACATCAAGAGGTTCTCTGGTTTGATCCTTGGCTGGAGTGCCTTCTGTGTGGAGTCTGCATGTCGTCGCGTGGGTTTCCTCCGGGTGCTCCAGTTTCCTCCCACATCCCAAAGACATGCTGTAGGTGGACTGGGCATTCTAAATTGGCCCTAGGCATGAGTGTGTGTATGTGTGCCTTTTGTGGAAGGTTGGGCGACAGGCTGGCAACTCGACACTGTAAACCTCTACTGCCAATCATGAGCGGACAGGTGATCTGCTGTGGTGACCCCTAACCGGGAAAAAGCTGAAAGTAGAAGAAGAAGTGGCAAATCATTAAAGACTGAAGTTAGAAAATAATGACAGACATTTGAGTTTCAGATTTCATACCCTTCAGAAAATTCATACTGATGCAAGGCCTACTATTTTATTAACTTTCTAAGTTTATAAGAGCAATATTTAAAAATTGTCCTTACTTTTGGGCCTTTGTCCCACTTCTATGTTTGGCTTTGTCCAGATTTCTTGCTCTGAGATTGAGAGATATGACAAATGTGTCAGGGTCATCACAGTTAGCCAGAGACATTTCAAATTGTGACATACTTGTTGCACCCCACTCCCCCATGTAGTGATTTTGGATGCATCCAAGCAAGACAAGGAGCAGTTATGCAGTGTAAATGTGAAGAGTATCCCCCATCCAAGGTAGACACAAGTAATACAATGGTTTTTCATCTGTTCTTGATTTTGCAGAATAGTTTGGTTTCTGTCATATTTTTGTACTGTTGATTTATGCTTATTACTCAGAAAGTGCTTGTTGCTCTGTGTTTAAGTAGCAATGCTTTAATGACCATCAGGTAAGCTTGTCTGAGATCATAACATGCAAGCAAGCTTTAATAAGCATACTGTTAAAGAATTGCCATCACTGAAAGCCTTTCTGTTGTTGCCATGCAGAGAATACTTAACTATATAATGTATAAGCCTTGGGTAATGAAATGCATATAACAGTATTTGTAATAAAGGCAGGATTACATTATTTTAAGAAGCTCATTACACTTGTTGGAGACTTCCAGTGATCTCTGGGGGCTTTACCCGTAAACTAAACAGAATGTCATTCATGTGTAGTCCATAACCTGTACAATAATCCTTTAAGCAATGTATCTTGAGCTTGTTTCTTGTTTGCTTTTCATTTTTTACTTTGATCATGTTTTCCCCATGAAACAAGTAGATAGTTGTCAGGCAGCAGGTCTTTTTTGGATAAGAAACATTTTTACAAGAGGGGGCATCACAGAGATTGCTACTTTCAGCATGTTACTTGGTACTTATAAATTATAATTAGAACTGCAGTGCAAGGAGAAGTGGTTTGAGTTGAGTGCTGCTTGTTTTTCTTATACTTGATTTTGACTGGCATTCCAGTAATGTATTTAAAAAGTAATTTATTTTTTCATGCTTCAAAACCTTTTTGTTTCCATCTAGATATTAAGTAAGCTGTCATGCAGGCAATGCATTGAAATATTTTTATTCTTTTACACTTCATTTTGTCTTGATTGGACTCTCATAATGACAGTTTGGCACCCAGGGCAGCGTATTTAATTAAAGTTAGTTTTTTTGATTTTGAGCATAGCTCATCCCCTTTCTAGTTGTCCGCACCCCTTCCCATTGACCCCACCCATTCAGCTGTCTCCTGCAGCTCCCCTTTGATTTGAAGTCACCAGCTGCCACTGCAGATTGATGCCTAGTTGAGAGAGTTTATCTATTATGCCCGAGTGGGGAATAGTGTCAAAGACTTTGGCCAGGTCAAGGTAGGTGGTGTGCACTGTCTTCCCCTCGTCCATGGCTTTGGTGACTGTCTCAAACAAGTCGACCAAAATTAGCAGACATGACCTCCCCTTGATGAAGCCAAACTGTGTGGGATCAAGTGTTTGGAAGTTGCCAATGTCTTTGTTAATGAGGTTGATGATCTGGAGCATTTCTCCCTGGGCCCCCGCTGAAAACAGGCTCTGTGGAACCTAGTCGGACTTTCCCGGTCAACAAATGATAAATAAAAATAAATAAATAAATAAATAAAAAATAAATGATAATCTGTTCCATGGCCTTGCAGATCAGGCTAGTTAGGCTGATGGGTCTATAATGTCCTGGCTCGGTGGACGCTCCACCTTTGTGTAAAGGGATCACAATGGCTGTCCTTCACTCAGCTGGGACAAAACCAGTACTCAAGCTTTGGTTGAATAGTGTGCCTAATGTTGCTGCAAGTTCCTCTCTGAGTTCAAGTAGGATGCAGCATGGAGGTTGTATTTTTTGCCTTTGAGAGAGCAGTGATGACCTGTTCCCCAGATATAAGGGGAAGTGTGCAGATACTGGGGATGTCTCGATTTACTGATGGGGAGGGGCAGAGGGGTAAAGTTTTTGTAGAATCTGTCAGCTAGCAAGTTTTCTATATCTACGAAATTTGTATATGTGGTATTGTTGACCACCAGCTCTGAACAGATCTAGGTGCTCCATTTAAGGTTGCAGACATATTTGAAGAAGGCATTATGATTGCCTCTAGTAGATGTGGCCAATTTGGACTCGAAGTTTACTTTGGAGGATTATACTAGTGCACTTATTTGCTTGTTCAGGCTAAGGAGATGTTGATTCTAATTGGGCACCTGCTCCTTCTTGGTCTTGGACAGCAATTTTTTCATTTTGTTATAGAGTTTATTTATTACAGATGTCCACCAGACAGGTTTACTCTTCCTTGCGGAAGATGATTTATTCCTGTCAGTTATTCCTGATTCCATGCCTCTATATAAATGCTTGTGTAGTGCTTTGATGTAGTTTTGGATATAGGTGCCAGTTCCTACAGAGGGGGAATGGGCTGTGAAACTGTTTATATCATCCCTCAGGAGGCTGTAATCAGCTTTGGAGAAGTTTTTATGTCTGATCCAAGCTAGAGGGGGGTTGTGTGAGATAGTGACTTTGAAAGTGACTGCTTTGTGGTCAGATCTTACCAGGGAGGATTATACTATAGGGATGCTGCAGTGGTTACTCATGTTGGTTAATACCAAGTCAAAGATATTATCACCTTTTGTGGGGGTATTGACTAGCTGTTCCAAGGAATTGGGATTGACAAAATCAAGGAATCTCTGGGCATTTGTGTTCTGGCATGAGTAGTCCTTCCAAGCTATGTTTGGAAAATTACAGTCACCCAGGATCAAGGTAAAGGGGTGACTCTTGATAGATTCGATCAGGTCCAAATAGGTGGATTGGGCATCTTGAGTCAGATGTGGGGGCTGGTAACTTGCTATGATTTGAATATGGGTCTTGTCAATGGTTAACTGCACCTGGAGTGTCTCCTGTGTGTCATACTGTCTGACCAGCCAGGAAGTGTGCCTGTATTTAATGTATATTGAAACTCCACCTCCTTTTGCTTTACTCCCCAGAGTTTGTGGTCTGAATGTATGATAGGATGAGTAACCAGGTAAGGCTGAGATGCCCTCTGCAGCTTTGAACCAGGTTTCTGTGACTGCACAGATGTCAGCATTTTCCAGGTTTAGGAATGCTTGCAATGAGTGCAGTTTCAAGTTTAGACTCCTAGTGTTAGCAGCATGACCTTTAATTTGTGTTTTGTTAACATTTTTATGTTGGTAGTTTTAACCTCCTAAAAAAGGCACTATAGGGGAGGCAACAGCCTTTGCCAGAAGCCTGAAGCCCAGGTGAGACAGATGCAGGCCATCTCTGGCAAAGCATCATGGTCTGTCGATCATATCTTCCAGGCCGTCAGGTACTGGATCCCCCTGGAATGACACCAGAAACTAAGCCAATTGTTAAAGACAATCATTTTCTGTTTGTATTGAGGCATCATTCTGGGTGACTGCAGAATGCTGCTTAAGGCTAGGGGCATACCTGCCTGGGACACATAATCACTGAGCTCAATCCTGTCTCCCTTCTTATATTCCAAAGTGGTATGTCTCAAGTGATTCATGCCAATATGGACTATGACAGAGTCATAACAGTATCTGTTGTTGAGAGACTTGAGTGCGTATATAATATGATGGATTCTGGCACCTGACAGACAACTAACTGTGACTTTCTCCTTATCCAGCCTGGTGAGAGGTACATCTGTATGTCTCACAATGGAGTCTCCAATGACTAATATTTTGGGTTTATGGTAAAGCCTTAGTGGCTGTGAGGCACAGGTGTGTGGATTATGCATGGTATGTGGTGTGGGAGGCTGTGGAGATCGCATGTATTTTTGCCTCGGAGGTCTCCTTTGTTTGGGTATGTTTATGTGGAGGACCTCCACATATGTAGGTGTTTGTTGTGTAGGTGTGGGTGGTATTTGAGGTGTAGTGATTGTACTGACAACCTTTTTGGTGCCAGATATACCGGCTTGAGGGGGAGAGAGCTTGGACTCTAGGTTCTTAATGTAATTGCATCTCTCACAAATTGTGTTCCTAGGTGGTAGTAGTAGATGGTTGTCCATGTACATGAGGCAGTTGCTACACTGTCTCAGAATGCCCATATCAACCAGACTAGAAGGAGAAACTGTAAGAAATTGTCCATCCATATGTGTCAGAATCTGAGGGAGAAAGGCCAAGGAGAGCTAAAGGATGGGCCTAAAGCCCAAGTGCTTAAACCAAAACTAAGAGTTTAGAATAACACTTAAGAATAACACTTAACAATTTAGACAGGCTGTAAACAAACAGTAATAAATGCAACAGAAAAGATGCAGTTGAACACTTTAGAGAACAGGCAGCAAGTAGTAGGAAAAAGCAAAGCAAGATGAAATCATAGAGTAGTAGGAAGAAACACAAATGAGAAAAATATAAGCAGCTGAATAAAGTGGATTTTTTTATAAAGTACAAAGGGAGAGAGCAGGAACAGAAGATAATTCAAGGTTAAGGGACTAAGAGGTTCGGCCTTCCCAAATGATCTCTGTATTAGGTAGAATGAGCTAACAAGATTGGACTGGGAGGAGTGTCCCAAATAAAATTTACAGTAGGGGCGGACGGTTGCAAAAGCCACCAACTTTAAGAACACAACAGCAAGAGGGTGGGAGATAAAACGTTTCAGCACAGATCACAAAACAAAATTCTGCCAGCAAATGTATAAATAATTCAGTCAAACAAAAATAAAGACAGTGCAGATGTCTGAACAGGTAAAGTGCCAAAAAATTTACTTATGAGCTCTATATTTCTCGATTGCTTGAGAAGCATCCTGAGTCAGAATACAAAGATATTCTAGCAATGATAAGCAGGGATTTAGAAAAGGTAATATTTTTATACCAGCAAGACAAAGCACAAGCCTTGAGACAATCAGATAACACAAAAGCTGTTAAACCAGTTTTACCAACTTTAAGAGCACAACAGCAGTAGGGTGGAAGGAAAAAGTATCAGCACAGATCTCAAAGCAAAATTCTGCCAGCAAATATATAAATAATTCACTCAAGCAAAAATAAAGACAGTGCAGAACTCTGAACAGTTAAAGTGCCAAATATATTCAGCTCTATATTTCCAGATTGTTTGAGAAGCACTCTCAGTCAGAACACAAGGAGTATATATAGCTTGATAGAGAGAGAGAGAGAGAGAGAGAGACAGAGAGAGAGATGCAAGTATATTCCTTTTAATCACTGATGAACTTTGATTGTGAGAAACTGCATCAAAAGAATCAATCAGAAATTACTCATCTAAATTAACAAATATCTAACTCCAGTGATCGCAAATGTAACCAACTGCATTACATTTGTTATCAACCTAAAGCAACTCAGAATTTTACTTTTATGTGGATGGCTTTGCTCCCCATCCTGGAAACTGAATAGACTAACTCCATGGTCATATGTCCGCAGAGAGAAAGGAAAACTTCTGAAGTAAACTACAGCTGAACTGCTAAAGTTTATTTGTAATATAATTCAACTACTTTCCTCGTGAATGCAAATTACCAAGAACAGCTGCACACAATAAATGCCTGCCACGAATTAATGGCTCCCATATATATATATATATATATATATATATATATATATATATATATATATATATATATATATATATATATATATAGGATCACTACTAAATCTCGAATTACAGAAACTAGAGACTCTGAATCCTGAAGACCAGAATCTTGACATTCCGTAATATCAAAAACAAAAAAAAAATATTTTTGAAACCATATGCAGGGGGCAAGCCCCCCTGCACCCCCCTGCACCCCCTGCAACTTAAATGTACCAACTCTGAGATCGCACCACAGTGGAGTGAATGGCAAAATAGTGCAGTGCAGAGCGGAACAGAAATTTTGCCGTTCACTCCACTGTATTGCGATCTTGGAGTTGATATATCTAAGTGCAGGGGGTGTGGGGGGGTACAGGGGGGCTTGACCCCCTGCATATACCTGTCTAAGTCTTTTTTTTTTTACATTTATTGTTTTTTTTTGCTTTTGAGATTACAGAATCTCGAGATTGGTCTACTTCACTTGACCTAAAACTCATTTGACTGACACCCATTTGGCCGACACTCAGTTGACCTAAATTTCATTTGACTGACTCCCATTTCACTAACAGCTTACAATGCTGAATGTCAACATGCTAAATCTTAAATGATAGACTAGCACACTTAGAACACCAATAACTAACCCTTTCCAGAACTTAAAAACTACTTAATAACCCTCTTAACAAAAATGGGACAATGTACAACCAAACTAGGCTGTGCCCCCACATCCTCCCAATTATATATACTAACTCCAGGATCACACTACAGTGGGGAAGAGGGCATATACCTTTAACTTGCTTTATAGTACTCTACACGCTGCCACTACTGCTGGGAATGCACAAGACATTTGCCAAATTACTTTAGATACTTCCCATAAGAATGCAAATAGAAAAAACCCACATTTAGAAACACTACAACGCTACTATCTACATGACTATTGGAATTCTAACAGTCAGCACTATAGGTTACAGCAATTATTTTTATCACACACAAGTCACAGGTGAAGGAAAACTCAGAAGACGTCATCTTACATGTTGGTGAAATGGGAGTCAGTCAAATGAGTTTTAGGTCAAATGAAATTTAGGTCAGTTTGGGTGTCAGTCAAATGAGTCTTAGGTCAAGTGAAGTAGACCTATATATATATATATATATATATATATATATATATATATATATATATATATATATTTGTGTGTGTGTGTGTGTGTGTGTGTGTGTGTGTGTGTGTGTGTGTGTGTGTGTGTGTGTGTGTGTGTGTGTGCAGGTATGTGAAAATAACATTTTTTTTTTGTTTACTGTGTTGTATTCCACAAAATTCAGTAGTTTTTCTTTAAGCATGTATGTCTTACACGGTACCGCTCCTAGTTTTAATGTAATAAGGATGATGGGAATTGAAATATTAATGTATTGCTGATGCATATGTTAATATGTAAGACAATCAGATTAGAGATTGCTATGCTGATTTGCTTACACTGGATTCTAAGCAAACAGGGGCCGCCACAAGCCACAATGTTAATCATACTATTGTGCACTCAGGTGTTCGGTCCAAGGCCCCACTTGTTGGAGATGAGAACAGGTGTTTTTTGCCTCCCTACCAGCTCCGGTGAAGAAAAAAGGTGACTGGAGACGTCCACAATACGAGAGCAGAGAAACCAAGAAATGGAGGATTTCACAGTGACTGGTGACAATATTTTGCTTAATTTATCTGAGTATGTTTTATCTGATGATGATATGTATGTATTAAAAAATGGACTAACTTTTGTCTCGAGTAACGATAGTAGTTTTAGGGAAATAATTTTAGACATTATGATGCTTGGCAGAAATGTGATGTTAAGGGAATTGTTTGGAAATAACAACCAAGTGCAACAGAGCCCCTTGGGACAGCCTAGTACTTTTCTTCCAGTATTCAATGCTACCATGCACACATTTATTAGTGTTTGTGAGCAAGAAATTTTGTTATATCTAGAAAATGGGCATAACAGGAGATTTTACAATTTGACTGCAACACAGAGACAAGCTCTAAAGGACTTCCAACATAATACTCAGATTCTTATTAAATCTGCGGATAAGGGGGGGGGGGCAGTGGTGGTCACGAGTAAGAGTTTTTATCATGGAAAACTGGCTGAATTGCTTTCAGATGCCTCCACCTTTACCCAAATCTCCCCAATTAGCATCAATAATCTCTTTAAAGAGGTCAGAGATAATTTAAAGCATATGAAAGCCATAGGCTTGATGGACAAGGAGCTTTGTGATTTTTTGTGGATAGAACATCCTATAATCCCTGTATTCAAAGCCTTACCCAAGGTACATAAGGACTTGTACAATCCCCCCCTGAGACCCATAGTCTCAGGGAGGGGATAGATCACTGAAAACATCTCTATTTGGCTGGAGTGTGTGTTAAGACCATGTTTGACATCTTTGGAAGAGGTATTAAGAGACACAGGGCATTTTCTGACTTCATTGAGAGATTGTATTGGAGCCAGTGAGGGAGGGGATGATATCCTGGTCACACTTGATGTCAAGAGCCTTTTTACTGTGATAAGCAATGATCATGGCATTGATGCAGTATCATGATTGCTTGCTGAAATGAACATGATAGAGGGGAGCAAGTAAGTGTTGATTGTGAACCTTCTGGCTCTGGTCCTAGAGCATAATGTTTTCACATGTGCAGGTAGTTTTTATCAATAGATACAGGGGGTGGTGATGGGCACCCCTTGTGCCAATGCATATGCCAATCGTGTACTGTCTTACTGAGAGAGACACTACGTTATGGGGGGCCTTAACAAATGGAAGGACAAATTATGCCTTTATTGGCATTTCGTGGATGAAATCTTTTTGTTATGGGGAGGGAAAGTAAAGGAGTTATTGGATTTTGTTAAATATCTAGAGTCAACTACTACCTTCTTCAGATTGTCTGTGAGTTTTTCTAAAACAGAGATAGATTTTCTGGATGTTAGGGTAATTCAGGATGGGGTAGGGTTCAAGACGACCCTATATAGAAAAGAGTACTGGAAGAACAGCTTGTTGACACAAGGCAGCATGCATCCAAGGTTTACATTTGACAATATTATTGCTGGACAGTTAGGGAGAGTATCCAGATTATGCATTGAGGATGATAATTTTGAAGAAGTAACACGCTTGGATGGTAACTTTATAGAAAGGGGCTATAGTAAACAGAAAGTGCAGCAGATTACACAGACTAAGAGAGATTTTAGATAGGGTAAAATGTGCCCATGGTTAAAATAGGATGCAGAGAGGGTTTTGGATGCCAATAGTAGGCCGACATACACCAGTAAAGTGAGACTTATGTTTCCATACAGTAATAATATTCATGCGGTATGTAACACAGTCAGACATAATTGGAAGATCTTGCTTTCTGATGAGATCAGGAAAGTTATGGGGGATGAACTCAGTTTTGGCTTCAAGAGGAACAAAAATTTAAAAGATTTATTGAGTCATGAGGGTAGAAAGGATAATCAACAGGTTGGGGTGAGGAAAGGGACTAGACCATGTGGGTCTTGCAAGGCGTGTAGGTATATCAATAAAGATACCAGTTTTGTTCATCCTATTACAGACAAGGTACATCATTTTAATGTTAGAGCTAATTGCAGGACCACTAATGTGGTTTATCTTGCCACCTGCCAATCATGCAATTGTTGCTATGTAGGGAAAATGTATTGCATGCTTAAAATAGGATATTAAATCATTTATCAGCCATTAAGTTACAGAATGAGCATAATGCCCTGTATAGGCATGTATCCAACCATCAGGGGCATCATTTCAAATTTATGGTGATTTGGAATGTGGTGCAAGGTATTAGAGGTGGGGATGTAGTGAATGATACAGAATGTAAAGAGGCCAAGTGGATTGTGGAAGTCACAGCACACAGACATCCAGGACTTAATGATGTAATTCCATTAAAACCTACCTTGAATAAAAGGTGGGTCCAATATTCAGCACGGATTCGTTGTTATTTCCTTTAAATTAGTGTTTTTGAAAGTGAGCAATTTATCTGATGAAGGGCACAGCCCGAAAGACCTCATCATAGTTTTTTTGCCAGAGTTTTATTTCATGCTTTGTTTTTATTATTTTTACTGTGCTAATTGATTAAATTGGCATTTTCTCAGTGGTGGTAGCTGCTATTTTTTCTTTAGATTAGTATACTTTATGATCTCTTACTTAAGTCTCACTTATTTCAAAATTATTATCTTAAACTGAATACACAAGCAGTGTTCAGGTTATAATTCTCTTATCATCGCTTTCTGTAGAAATGTTTATGGTACTTGTTTGCAAATGTATTCACTTTTTGATCCCCCCACTTCTTTCAGTAATTTATTAAATGCATTTCATGAGTTCATTCAGTGCAAAGTTCCTGGAAACAAGTATGACTGCTTACATTATGGAACAAACAGTAATATCCTGGCAATTTGTTGGAATGAGACATCAGTGCCTTTTTCTTGACTGACACAGCAATAGGCATTTCATTATTTCATGGTAACTGTTTCATCACTTTACATCTAATATGATGCTTTATTTGTGTTAAAGTGACATACTTAGCTTTTGGCCAAACCACAGCAATGCAAAGCATGATTTACTGAGCTACCATAGTTGAACAGTGGTTTGGCCTTAAAATATATTTAATTATCTCTGAAAGTAACCTTTATTTTGGTTGGCAATGATTGTTTTAAAGTCTGTTTTATCAACTTCAAATGTTATCTATAAAATTCATAGACTTGCTTTTGTGCTGTAATTTATTATGAAAATTATGGCAGTAACTGCATTTGGACAAAACAGAAACAAAATTATTATTGCAGCCTATGTTTCCTTTTAGCTCACTAGCTTCTGGATTGTACTAAATGAAGGGAGATTGGCATAATGGTAAAAGTGTTTACCTTGCAGGTGCAGGGTTTGAACCTCACATAGAGTAATTGGCTAGGATTAAAATGTCTGGCAAGGACAATTAGCCTGATGTTAATCTACAAACATATAAAAATGCAAATATGCCAGGTGTTATATATTTTTTTACCAGTAATGGTTAAGAGATATCCTACAGCTTTCATCTGTAGGTATACTGATTGACAGGCCATTTCTGAGTTTTGCAAGGTATGTGGTACAACAGAGGTTAACAGTCATGTCAAAAGCTGAATAAATAACAAAATACTCATTGCATCACTACATAAGTAAATCAGGCTAGATCTTTGCCCTAAAATTATGCACATTGTGTATGGAATGTACTCCTGAGTTGCCTTTACTCAAATAAAATTGCAGTGAAGATCCTATAGGTGTCTTGTCTTTTTCCTTCCAAAAAAGCACACGAGAGAAGCACTTGCAATGTGAGCAGAATAGTTTATTACATGCAGATAATGGTACCATACTGCATATATAAGTTCTTCAAAAAATGTTCCACATACATTAATTGAGCAAGGATCTTATTAACATGACATTAAATATGCTTGACTTATATTTGTCAAAACAGCACACTTTGTCTTTATTGGTTTTTTTTTTCTATCAGTTCATCCTTACCCTGCATAACAATTATAGCCTGGCTCCTAATATATTTGAGCAATGTCACTTTTATCCCAATTAACCATCAGTTTAGAACTTCTCCCAATTGTCTCTGAATTCTGAAATCACATTATAACTAATTCTTCCTATGGATGTAAGGCTACAGACCACGCATTCTAACAATAAACTACTACTAGAAACATTAATGTATAACTCATACTGTGAATTGTGTTAGGGAGGAACTCTGCTTCACATGGATGAGGAATCTGATCCAGAGAGGGGTAGTATCTGGGATATACACTTGTCTCTCCAGCAGGTCCTATTTATAGCACAGACAAGGTTTAAGTCTTTAAAATAGGTAATTCTGGTGTTCTTTGGTATGCATATATGCAGGAGGTCCATCAGGGTGGAATCTGACAATGCCTTGTATGCCAGGCACAGATCTCCCCTCAACAGCCTGTAAGAGACAGAATAAAGAAATAGAGCTTTGAGGCAGACTGCATAGTACATGTTACTAACACCAGGTATTCATTTAGTGAGGAACCTCTGTGAATGTTCCAATTGCAGGGTGTGTCTGATTAGGCACATACCAAAGTGGGCATTGTACTCAGTGATAGTTCTAATGAATGCTGAATACAGTGGAGCAATGACCTAACTGGACTTAGATGCCTTACTTTTGTTTACAAGTTGCAAAGAATAGAATGATTTCCTCACTATTGTAGACACATGATGGTTAAAGGCTAGATTGCTATCTACATGTGTCCCCAAGTACCTGACTAGTGGGTCAACTCTTAGGGGTGTATTATCAATACGATAGTTTACAGGGATGAATTACTTCCCAAAGGATACATTTATGTATTTCTTGTCATTTCGTTTTAGCACATGCCTCTAATACAAGTTATTTGTCTGTGTCAGCCCTTCCTGGAAAACTTTAATATTGTCAGGGAATTCTATGACTGCTCCCAATGAAAAATCATCTGCAAATTTGTTCAGTCAGAGGCCCTTGAGTTGGCCTTGATTTCAGAGAAGTAGATGCCAGAAAGGAGTTGTACGAGGAACAATCCCTGAAGGACCCCTCTTGTGGCTGGCCTTTTTGTAGAGGTGAACTCCATAATTCTAACATCCTAGGTCATGTCTGTGAACCAGCTGGTTATTCACTGGACATAAGGGTTTATACCTCACCTCTTGAGTTTGTCAATAATGTCCAAGTAGGGTATTATGTCAAATGCCTTGGCCAGGTCAACGTAGGCAGTATGAACCATTTTGCCCTTATCCAATACTTTGTTGACCTTCTATGAAAAATTCCACCAGGTTGAGTAGACATGACCTGCCCTTGATGAAACCAAACTGGGTTAGGTCCAGTGTCTGGAGGATTCCTATCTCGTTACTGATCATTTCCATGATAATTCTTTCCATGGATTTGCATATGAGACTAGTGAGACTTATGGGTCTGTAGATGGCTCACCTTTGTGCAGAGGGCTGCCAGTTGCTGCTTTGTATTTGTGAGGCACAAAGCCTTTTTGGAGGCTACAGTTAAATGGCGATTCCAGAGGTCCTGATAGATCATGTTTCATGCTGTTTAGAAGGCATCCTGGGATACTGCCTGGGTCTTTCAATGCAGTGTTTTGGCCTTAGAGAAAGCCTTGAAGAACTGCTCACTAACGATAGTAGGGGGAATATATTTGATAGTATTTCATGAGGGGAGGTTAGGGAGGAGACAGTGATGAAGTTAGTGTTGAATTTGTCTGCCAGTAGGTTTGCTATATCTTCTGTCTCAATATAGGTGGCTCCATTAACAATGGCTTCTGCACACAATTATGGATTGCCTTTGAGGTGGAGGACATAGCTAAAGAATGCATTGCTGTTGTACTTGACATGGTAGGCCAAATTTACCTCAGAGTTGGCTTTGTTCAACTCTATTTCTCCTCTGAGTTGCTTATTTAGTTTGACAAAAGTGTTTTTATCATACTGGGTGTTGCACCTCCTAATTTTTGCCATGATTTTTCTCCTCTTGTTATATAGCCTATTGCTGCTGTGATTGCACCAGTGTAGCTTGTTTATTGAGTTAGTTCTGTACTTATTTCTGGTGGGTACAGCTGCCTCTATATAGCTATTAACATGCTTGTACATGGTTTCTGTGAACATTTACACATAGGCAGCAATATTCTCATGGTTTAGGGGACCTGAAATGTTGCCAGGTTATCACTTAATAGTAGAAATTTAGCCTTAGAGTAGTTTCTGAACATTCCAGATTTATCTGGGGTTCCAAGTTTTATTTTTACTTCAAAGGAGACCATCTTGTGGTGTGACTTTACCCGAGAGAACATTACACTAGCAGGTGTGCGGAGCTGTCCCATAGTGAGGATCAAGTCCAGAATCTCTGCACCCCTGGTGAGCATACTGGCAACCTAGTCTAGGGAGTTTGTGTTTACAAAATCCAGGAATCTCTGTGCCTGCACATTTGGTATCATATATGATTTCCACTTAATACTGGAATAATAATAATGGGATAATTGAAGTTGCCCTTGAATATGATATTGGTTCGGATGGTAAGTGGTTCCAGTAAACTTAAATGTATGTTATGGGTTTCCTGGGTCATAGAAAGGGACCTTCTGCTTGCTTCCTGAGTCTAATAGTATCTAATATACTCCTTAAAGACCTGGAAAACCAAATAACTATACATTTGATAACCTCTACACAAGCCCATTGCTAAGTCTGTGGCACAGTCCTCTATAATAGATGAAACCAAAAAACAAGCTGAATTAAACCCTAGTCCATCCAGTACCTTCTGCAATAAGACCTTATATGTTTGCTCCCACAATCATTTCTTGTTTGAGTCAAGATTATTGGATGCAAATGACTCCCACTTAAAGTATGACATCTTCAGCACAGTAAGCCAATATATTGGACAGATCACTGATAACTCCCTTTTTACCAACATAATCTGATTTCTATTCCTGAAGTGATCAGTTCTTGAAACTCTAGATGTAGCACTACCTGATCCTGCAAAATTATGATGTCACTAAAACAGAGTTACTTAATTGTCCCTACTATTAGGCCCCCAATGTGCTAATTAATTCTGAGTGCTCCATAGTAAAAGCCAACAAATAATGAGGCTAACAGCACATATGCTTTGTAACTCCTGCTAATAGCTTGAAAACCTTTTAATATTAATGGTAATAATATGTGTTTGACTAGCTACTCCTGTTCGCCTCTTTACTGTAGCCTCATCCAGCCTTTAATCATTATAGCCACTCTCTATCATTTTGTGTAAGATACTAAGCCCTGCACCTGGAATACAAAACTAAGAGATGTCAAATGCACCTGAATGCCATTGCCATGTTCCCCACCCCCCACTTATGAACTAGGTAATGCAGAACTCACCAAAATAACATTCACCTATAATGCAAAGTGAGGGAGCACATGTAGGCTTTAAAAATTTACTTATCACATTGTATGACAATACCATACTAGGAGCCCCAGACTCCATGGTTAATAAACCTGAGGTTTTGAATCTTCCAGTCTTTCTCTGGGAATGAAGTCTGTTGTGGATTCACCTAATGTGCTAAATGTTTGATTCTTCCTAGCTGCAAATGAGATAAGATTAGTTAAAAAGTTTATAATACCAGTGCTCTGGCCCAAACACCATTAGTAGACATTGATTTCCTCAAATAAGGATGGAATGCCCTGCTCCCTATCCAATTATACAAGTTCTTTTTATACAAGGTTACATTTTCAAAACATGTACTTCATAAGGCAATTTGCTCAATACTAGGGGATACATTTTGTTAAAAATGTGCTTCTTGGCTTTGTTCTATTAAAATAAAGTTGAAAGTTACTATTTTTATGTTCAATTATTGTTGAGTTGGAATATATTTTAGGATTAATAAAAATCTGTAACCATTTATCATAGGAAGCATTGTATACTAGGATTAATTTATCCCTATATTAGCTGTAATGAAGGCTAAATAGTTCACTTCACCTATCCAGGTGCAATTAACCATAGGCAAGACTGCTCTGCAAATTGTAGCATGTTACAGGCCACCCTCACAAACTCAGGAACCTCACATGGCCTTCCTGAAAACACTAGAGGGGATAAATGTATCACCAAACACCATCATACTAGGTGACTTCAATTACCCTAATATAGACTGGGAACACTACTCAAGCCCAAACACCCTAGCCCAAAAGTTCCTGGAATTCATAAACTCAAATGCCATGGAACAACTAGTCACCATCCCCACAAGAGGAGAAAACATACTTGATCTCATCATCACGAACATGGGAGCACAATGTTCAACACCAGAAGTATACCCCTGACTGGTGAGATCAGATCACCAACTAATCTCGCTGGAGGTCCTCATCCCACCCCCACCTGAAATAAAAAAGACCACAGTAAAGAACTTCTCGAAGCCGACTTCACACTTCTAAAGACTAGTGTGGTCTCCTTTAAGGCCCCGAGCCATGGAAAACAGTACTCAAGCCGCTTAATCACTTACAAATGCCTTCTACCAGCACCTGCAGGACTGCATGGATAAGGCAATCCCAAGCAAAACAAAGACTCTTTGTACCAAAGGCAAGCGTCCAGTCTGGTGGACCCCAGCCATAAACAAACTCTACAACAAAAGGAGGAAGCTACTACAAGATAGAGCCAAATCCTTAAAAGGTAAGACACCCTTGATCACTATAAGTAAAAACTAAGAGCTCTCATAAAATCATCCAAAGCAAATTTTGAGAGAAAAATAGCTAAAGACTCAAAAGACAATCATAAGGCCTTCTTTAGCTATGTTAGAAACCTGGGAGGAAACTCCCAGATATGCTCAGAACTAGTTCAAAATGATGTGAAGATTACTGATCCTACAGACATTGCCAACATACTGGCTGACAGGTTCAGTGCAAACTTCTCCCCAAAAGGAGAGATATCTATACCAAGCGATTGCAGCCCCCAAACATCTCCAACGCCCAAGTGAGAACTGCTCTCTCCAAAGCAAAATCACAGCATCCATGGGACCTGATGGTGTCCCCGCCTGTGTGCTCCACGAACTCAACGAGGAATTAAACCCACAGCTAGGACAGCTGTTTAATCATAGTCTTACCTCTGGATACGCCCAGGAGTGGCGCACTGCAACTGTGGTCCCACTTCACAAAGGCGGTGCCTCCACCGACCCTGGAAATTACCGCCCATTAGCTTGACAAGCCTTATCTGCAAAGCCATGGAGAGGATCATAATGGACCTCATAAATAAAGACATAGGAATTTGCAGACTTTGGATCCATCCCAGTTTGGCTTTGTCAAAGGCAGATCATGCCTTCTAAACTTGGTTGACTTTTTCAAACAGTCACCAAAGCCATTGATGAGGGAAAGGCAGTCCATACAGCCTACCTCGATCTGGCGAAGGCCTTCGATACAATACCCCACTCGGGTATCATTGAAAAACTCATCAGCTTAAATGTTAACCCATACATCACAAGATGGGTTGCAAACTGGCTGAGTGACAGAACCCACAGGGTCAGAGTTGCTGGCGCCATGTCAGACTCAAAGCCTGTCACAAGTGGTGTACCACAGGGCTCAGTCCTGGGCCCACTCTTGTTTGGCATCTACTTTTCCGAAGTACAAGCAAACACAGGAGGGTTATGGCTGACAAAGTTTGCAGATGACTGCAAACTAGTCGAAAACACATCTGACACAGATATCCTTCAGAAGGGGCTCACAGAAACGGATAACTGGTGCCAGAGCCATGGCCTAAAGGTAAATGCCAAAAATGCATAGTCATACCCTTCGGGAAAAACAAGGTTACCCTAGCTACCAAATAGGTGGCAATCCACTGAGCACAGAAGAAGTTATCAGGGACCTGGGGACCCAGGTTGATAGTAGTCTGTCATTCGACACCCATGTAGCTAAAGTAGTTAGGAAGACCTTCTACATTGCCCACCTTATCATGAAGGGATTCTCATCTAGATCAAGGGAGGTCATGGTCTCCTATACTCATCACTCATCAGACCAATGATTGAGTACAATGCCCCATTCGAATGTATCTGACCAGACACTTGCAGCAGCTGGAGAGGCCACAAAGTTCCTCACCAAAAGGATAAAGGGTCTCAAACATCTGTCCTATGCTGCCCGACTGAAAGAACTCCAGCTCTATTCAGTCGCTACCGCTTGCTCAGAGGTGACCTTTGCCTAACATACAAGGCCATGTCAAACCCAGATTTGATGAATATGCTTCACCTCAAAAATCTAGATCTGTCAGAGCCACAAGGGCGGAGACTTAAACCTCGACACGGCTATTAATAGGACGTGCTGGAGGGATAGATTCATCACCCAAAGACTCCCTATGCTGTGGAATAAAATCCCGGTATATGTGAGGCAGAGCACCTCGCTGGCCTTGTTCAAGAGAAATCTTGACCAATGGATGGGAGATCGCAGATATACCCCAGGGATTACCTCAGTGTCACTGCTCAACAGAGGCACAGCAAAATAATGGGTATAGTTCCCCATACTAAAGGGGTGGCGCAAGCCACAAAACTATGGGCTAGGCTTGTAAATGCCCTCGGGCAGATAGCCTAGTATGAACCTATGAACCTATGAACCTATGAACTTCATCCCTCATACTTTTACAAAGGACCTCAGTAACATGTTTTTACAAAAAAGTTTTAATGTAAAGACGATTTCTAAGACTCTGCACTCACTTTCATCTTCCACATGAAGTGCCATG
This sequence comes from Protopterus annectens, assembly GCF_019279795.1. NCBI lineage: Eukaryota > Metazoa > Chordata > Ceratodontiformes > Protopteridae > Protopterus > Protopterus annectens. Next base: position 615,482,258 of record NC_056746.1, on the reverse strand, counting down.
TAAAGTAAATGGTTTATAGAATGATGGTTTCCAAAGGCTGACAATTTACATTCACTGCTAAAATGGAGCTGCTTAGATTATGATGTTATTTGCATAATTATTAATGGAAACAAGGTCTTCATCACTTACTACCAGTAAACACAATTTTGCAAATATTCTTCATATTAGCTTATCCAACAGCTTGCATTACAAGGTATTCATACAAATACTAGGTAAAATAACATTGGCCCCAAAAGTAATCACTGTGGATCCCAAGTGAGTACAGACAGTGGATCAGAATTAACACCTTGAACTCATACATTATGGGATGCACCTGTAAGCCACATTCCAATCCATCTTGTTACTACAGTCTGGGATCTACTTATAAGCCACATCCTAATCTATCTTAATACTACAGCCTATGATCTTCTGATCATATCAACCAATTGGCTAATGATAGTTATATAACTATAGGTTGTATAAAAAGATTTATAAAGTCTAGGAAATCAAACATAACGAAGTCATTGTTTGTTAGTTACATTAGACCCAGACTTGAGTATGGAATAACAATATGGAAACCCTATAGGAAAACAAGCATGAATAAACTGGAAAGAGTACAGCAGAAATATACTAAGGGCATCCATGGAGGAAAATCTAAGTTATTATGAAAGACTAAAATATCTGAACTTGTATAGTGTCTCTTACAGATATCTAATAGGAGATCTTATTCAGGTATATAGGGCATTTAGTGACAACTACGTCTGGGAATGTTTGTGGTTATCAAAAAGTACTAGAGAATCATCAGATAACCTATGTAGAAGATTCTATAGGAATGAGAAGTGTATTAATTGAGTCTCTGAAAGAGTAGCCAATGCACAGAACAGACTACCAAATTACATTAAATCAAGTACTAGTTTAGATATTTTTAAGAACAGCCTGGACATTTATTATGGGAACAAGTGTTTTGGCATATTGGCAAGCTAGAAAGTCTTTAATGCCTGTGCCTGAAACATTTGTATGTATGTATGCATGTGTGATCTGCCCGTAAGCCACATCCCAGTCCATCTTATAAGTACCTCTTCCTAATCCATCTTACTACTACAGTCTGGGATCTACCTGTAAGCCATTTCCTAATCCATTTTACTACTATAGTCTGGTATCTGCCTGTAATCTACTTTCTAATCCATCTTCCTACTACAGTCTGGGATCTACCTGTAAGTCACATCCCAAACCAACTTACCACTACACTCTGGGATCTACCTGTAAGCCACATCCCAAACAATCTTACCATTGCAGTCTGGGATCTACCTATAAGCTACATCCCAAACCATCGTACCAAATACAGGCTTATGTTATTAGATGGTAAGGTGTTATTTATTGTTTGGTGGGGGTGTGAATGAAAAGCTTTTCTTTGGTTCAAAAAATTGGACACCAGTGGCTAATAGTTCTATAGTCATATCATGCAATCAAATTTGTTAAGGTTGAACTTCTTTTGAAAAAAAAAAAAAAACGTTGAATTTTTGCAAACCCAGATGAAATACCCTTAGAATTTGACAATATATATTTGGAAGCTAGAACAGATGTGAGAATGAGGGGTTTATAGTTATTTATATCCTGTAAGTTGCCCTTATTAAATACAGGTGAAACGTTTATTGATTTTCATGAGGCAGGTACTGTTCCTGCCATCAATAATTTGTTTAAAGTTATGAATAATACTGAAAATAATTCATAATTTCTTCTAGTTATTAATACTACTGGAATTTTGTTTCTACCCATGGAGCTAGTAGCTCCATCAATGTACCATATTTAAAAGACAATCTTCTTTCCAGATTGCTGGCTAAGGGAGAGAATGTCATTTCCATT
>NC_056746.1:615442916-615477916 GCF_019279795.1 Protopterus annectens | reverse complement strand
TTGGCCAAAGACTTTGCTGTCCACTTAGTACCATTTATAGATAGAGTTCAGCTAATGGACTTCCCAAAATGACAAACCTATCAAATCAAAATCTAGACCACATTAAGGTGGCTCTGCTCAATGCCAGAAGTTTCACACCAAATTGCCCAATCTTGAGGCTCTCCTGCATTTAGAACATGTCCATATTTGCCTAATTACCGAGACATTGTTTAAAAGTAAAGCTTTCACTGCCTCCATAAGTAGATTTTTCACCTACCATGCCTTCAGGCCCAGTAGCAGTTGTAATGGTATTTCCGTATTTGTTAAGGACTATACCACCTCCAGGCAGATCCCTAGATAACCATAAATGGAACTCTTAAAACTCCAAATCACCCTAAACAATGCAAATTATCAGTTTATAGCCTGGTACAGGACACCCTTTATGTCTCCTAATACTCATGTAAGTTTAATGTACCCAATGAACTTCCTATAAAGAAGAACTATGTTATATTGGCAGGCTTCAACTACTCCTCAATAAACAGGAGCATCTATACGTCCAACGTAGGGTATGCTAAAAAGTTCTTAGATTCATTAAACAAAAATCCATAGATCTGATAGTTAATACCCCCTAGAGGGCATAATAGTCTCAAACTGATCCTTTCAAATATAGCTTCTTTGTGTACTACTCCCAGGGGATCTCCTTCCTCAGTTATGGCAGACCATTAACAAGTGATTTTCACATTCAAAATGTCTAAATCCTCTGCATGTAATATCTTGGAATTCAAGGATTTCAAACATACTAACCTCATCAAACTCTATGTGGTGAAACTTCAAAATTCACTCATTGCAGCATCAGCCCTTATAATGATATAGCAGGAAGCTTCATGAAGGACTTCTATTCAATTTAGATAAATGTATAGTGATTTCAGTCCCAACCAGAACAAAATATAATGTGGAATTCAAACACAAACCTTCTTAGTGGTCATCCAACATAAACTTTGCAATAAAGAAATTTCTTAAATTATATAGCAGATCCAAAAACCCTCATATCATAGATATTATCAAAAATATTAATAAAATGTCTTGCTATGGAAATGATAACAAGCAGTGTGGTGAGATGCCCGTGTGATGGATCAAAGGAACATCATTGTTCACATTCACGAGACCATCAATGAATGCGTGTAGCAGGCTGTGAGCCTAATTCTTATGCTGGAGCCATCTCAGCTGAGGTCTATTTAGTGTATGCAGCAGTGGTGTGTACCTGGCCACCTCACAGAAGGTTCCTCCCATAGCCATGCACTGCTCATTCCACAGATAAAGTACTGAGGGGGTTGCTACACATTTCACTGAGAACCCCATGGAGGTCCATGGAGGTCATTTTTGCCACAGCATCAACTCTCTGTCCCTACATTCTATGTCATGGTTGATAAATTGCATGTCATCACACAAGACATAGATCTCCATAACAATGTCCACAATGATATTGTTAGCATCTGTCTGTGCCTGGATCACTGCTCTTCATGCGTACTGCTTTATGCTATGTTTTGTTCCCATATCAGACAATGGTCCAAAATCATGACAGCATAGCAACCTCAATATGTGCTCTTCTATGGTAAGTATATCCACCTCTAAGGCTATGTGCACTGAGGAATCATGGGGAGAATTTGTGGGGCCCACAAGTTCAGGAGGTCTGTCCTGTACTGCTAACACTGAAAGGTCAGCCTCTACTACCACAGAGGCCTGTGATGTTAGCAGTGAGGGTGAGCCCTTACAGAGAAGTGTTGCAGACAGTGTCACTGCATCATCAGACTGTATTATATGCATGTTACCATCATCAGTCAGAGGAGACCTGCGGACATCAGTCATGTACTACCACATTATGCTAATCTGGCCATCAGTAGAACCTTTTGCAGAGACCTATTATATCAATGGATTGGTGTGCTAAGCACTGGAGTCAACTTTAACCCAAGCTATACCACACTGCATCTGCCTATTTCCCCATGTAGTGCTATGCACACCTTGTTACTTCCTCCCCTTACAATGTGTTGCCATAACCATCCCCCATGAGTAGAGGTGTTCACCTAATTGCAGTGTGTCCTTCTTTTGGTGTTTGGTGACTATAGTATGTGTCTCAGTCAAAGCTGAGCAAGACAGTGCCATGCCATTGTTCAGTCTTCCCACCCACATGTACCACATGCGTTGATTGCACTGCTGGGGCACATTACCTGATTGGGTTTTTACCTTAAATATTTGTGCATCCACATCAAGAAAAGTACTGTAGAAAGTATTGCATTCCACAAATTTTCAGATGTAAGCATTCCCACACAAAATGATGATCACACTTATAGTTCTAGTAAGGCCCTACTAATGCAGCAGTCATACCAATGAGACAATTGTGTGACAATGTCTCTGATCTGCATCTGGGATTCAATGTACTACTCAGCACAGCTGGTACAGGCCAAGAGTGGTATGGCTGTAGGGAAGTATGACCTAGTATGCTAGTGCATGTCACCTGTGTGGATCTGTACTACCATGCTAGTGTGTAAAGTAGGTTTTGGCTGTGCCCTATTGCAGTGCTGTGTTGCGCTGCATAATGTCCCAAAATGTGGCAGGGCACATGGGGGTCACCATTTTGTTCCTTGTGTGACTCAGTGTAGTAGTCATGGCTTCTTTGAGTCCAGTGAACAGCAGAGATCTGTCATGGTGGGCCACATTAAGAAAGATATTCTCCTTCCTGAAGGCATATTTCTCTGAGCATCTGTTCAGGCAGAATGGTGGCTGTCAAAGGAAAAATAACTTCAAAATTATCAATACACGGCAGGTTCAGGTTAAGGCACTTTAATCTTGCAGCAAGGAGACAAAAACGTGCTAATACAGAGTTTGTCTTACTAGAATCAGGAAGTGAAACTACTTTTATACATTTCTTACAAGGTATTGCCTACTAAGCTGACGTAATAAATCACAAGTTCTTTCAATATTATTTCTCAGCAGCTGTTTGTCCATGATTTTCTGCTGGCATATCAAGTTTACAAAAAAACTTCCTAAGAAAAACAACATGGCCTTGATGACCACCGGTCAGATACAACTTTCCCACTATGCAATGTTACCATTCAAGGTACTATGGCTAATTCGAGCACAAAGCAAGTACAGATTACAGTTCATTTCTTCAAGCAGTCTGATGTATCTCTTCTTTTCCGCAGCTGTGCATGTTCTCATAGCACAAACAGGGCTGATTGTACATATTTAATCACATTATAGAAAACAGTATTGTTCTATTCATTCACCATTCATTCATTTTCCTGACCTAGCAGATAATCACCTGCTTCTCAGTACATTTCCAAAAGGCATAAACATGAATTTTTCTGTGCTAGAAAATACTAGGTCAGAGAGCATCTTGCAATTTCAGAAAGCATACTGCAGTTTGAAAAAGCATCTTATAATTTCATACAGAATTAAGCTGTACATAAAATAGAATGAAATGTGTTAACCCTTTTAGCTTCTAATAAGCACTAAACATATACATTAATACATATTTTTCTAACAATGGCCCCTTGTGCAAAGTAGATACTTGGCACAAGCTTGCTAGGATGGTTAGTGATGTCACTGGCATCACCAAATGTAGTGATCATTGCCAGCATTAACACAGAAACCTGTGACTGCATAACACTGATCTGATTCAACAATGAGAGATAGGACTTAGAGAGAGAGAGAGAGAGAGAGAGAGAGAGAGAGAGAGAGAGAGAGAGAGAGAGAGAGAGAGAGAGAGAGAGAGAAAGAGGTTCTTGTTTATTTTATTTTTTTTTATTATTTACCATTTATTGCCTGGGTTAGAATACTGATCTAGATGGACCATTTTCAGGCTTGGCCCAAGAATATCAAGAACAAAGTAATATCACAGAAAAAGTAGTTTACAGTATAGATAAAGAGTACACATTCAACATTAAGCAAGCAAAAGCATAACAACATCACAGAAATCTACATTATATAGTAGGACTCTACCTAACATTGTAGTTAGCATCAAAACATTTTAGCCCCAGACTGAATCAGTAACCATACCACTGCATGCCAGTGCAACCAATAATTAAGGCCTTATCAAAACAACGCATAGAACATTGAACTTTCTCTGTATAAATTGCATGTTGCATAACATTTATCCGACACTAAATTTTTTCATATTCTGTCTGTCTGCATTGACCCACACTTGCTGGCCTGAAATTGGACCTGAGTGCTGTACACCATGCCAGCTCATTTCCTTAATAGTAATATCCCATCATGTGATTTGCTTCCTTCTTGCTTCACTGCAAATAACTAAAGATACAGTAAGGCTGAAGGACTTCAAGTGGCATACCTGTATTTCGAGGCTAGTGTTCATGACACACTGACCCAGAACAGAGGCTGCTGAAAACCAAGGGGGACTAGTGGGGGGTGGGGTTGCACAGTGACTGATTCTGGGAGCCTGAAGAAAGGGGTGATCAAGGGTGCACACCTGAGATAAACCACTGAAGTGGCAGCTGCAAGGCAGGGAGAGCTTAAACAGCAGCTCCTATGTCATGTCCTATGGTCCTGTTCAGCAGGTGTAAAGAGCTTTGTTCTCAAGCTGCTCTTCTCCCCAGTACAAGCCAATCTACCTAATATGACACCTAGCATGAAAAACTTCCTGTCCCCAACCTGAGTCAATAACCACACTACTGAGTGCTAATGTGACAATTTATTAAGGTCACATTAAAACAAACAAGAATGTTGAACTTCTGTTTAAATTACACATTGCATAATACTTGTCCAACACTTTATCCTGTAATAGTACCTGAGTGGCATACACCATGCCTGCTTGTGTCCTTAATGATGACAACTGATCACTGGATCTGCATTTTTTTATCCTCACCCCAAATAACTGATGAAAGATTAAGGTAGACAGACCTCAGGTCAGGTACCTTTATTTGTAGGTTAGAAACACAATTCAATTATAAACACTGCTTCCAAAGGTAACCGAATGAAACAAAAGACATATGAAAAGCAATCTTCGGTACACCTTCATGGTTTTAGTTGCACTCTTCTGAAGAACTTTTTTAAAAACTTTTAAAACAAACTTTTAATAGAAGGAGTAATAAAAAAAACAACCACAGTCAAATTTTAGCATGGAGAGCTGTAACAGCAGATAAGCATTTTCAGCAATGAGCCTTCTTCAGATTATGATTTCTTCCTGGTCTGCTCCTAGAGTAAAAGTGAAAACTAACCAGTGAGGGCTAGGATAGGAGATACACCTACCCATTATCCAATTAGGAAATTAACCAATGGATGGTTTGCTGAAGACCAGCCTCCTAGCTTGCACCAATGGATACTCTCCTATAAGGATCGGCTTGAGTGGTACTATGCTGTTCAGCCCAGGTGGCCGATCAGCCCTCAGTTTCACAATCCAGCTAGTTTCACAGAGCTCAGTGTGGTTGGTAATGTCTCCTTTCCTAACAGTATAGGGTACACATTGAACCACCTTAAAAATAAAGCTATGTGTAGGTTGCACAGAAATATGCATGGCAAGTGCATTCTTAAGATCTAAGTTGCGAATATCCCTAAGATGACGAAGCATTCTATATTTCAAGTGCTGATCAGTCTTGCCAATGGAAAACACTTCACAACGGTGGCACATCATGAGATAGACTAAATGTTGACTATTACAGTCTGCATACACTTTGAATACATAGTTTTTCTTTGATTTAGGATGTGTAAAAGTGTTGCTACTATCAATGAACAGGCAAGCTTTGCATCTTGTACATTTAAATGTCCCTTTCCTGTCTGAGATCTTGTTGGAGCTAAATCCATCTTTATTACAGAGCAGTCTTTTAATATTTTTCTTGTTTTTAAAAGTGAACCTCGGATGCTCACCTACTATGTGCTTTATTTTATCATCTTCTGTAAGTATCAGCCAAAACCATAGGATAATATTACAAATCTCTTTGTTATCTGTGCTGCATGCTAGTGCACAATTCAAAAGTGTTGTTCCTCTCTTTTGTGTTATTGGCATTATTGCTGAAGGGTTCCTTTCTTTTATAAAATGGTTTACCTTTCCCTTCCCTTATTTCATTACAGTCAGATTTAATTCATAGATCTTGCACTTTATAGCCTCTGTCTTGTAGATTCTCCTTAAGCTGAAGACACTTTTGATTGAAACGGGCATCATCAGTACAAAGTCTAGAGATCCGAAGTACCTGATTCTGCATGATATTCTTAAATATGTAATTCGGATGCATGCTGTTATGATGCAGATAATGGTTCTTCCATGTTCCTTTTTTATACAAGTTGGTATTAAGTCCCAGATCTTGATGTAAAGATAATTCAACGTCTAGGAAATCAATCATCTCTCTGGAGGATTTACCTTTAAATTTCAAAAAAGTGGTACTTGAGTTTAAGAACTCCGTAAAAAGTGCTGGCTGTTCATCATCACCCTGCCACAAGATAAAAATATCATCCACAAAATTGGGCATAGTGCAATAGCTGTGGATGCCAAGGGTTAACATCTGTAAGGACATTGTTTTCTTCCCGGAAGGCAAGTACCGAATTGGAATAACTATTAGCACAGGGTGTGCCCATTGCCACAGCCCATGTCTGCCAATAGTAATCTCTGACATAGACAAAAATGTTGTTCTCTAGGATAAGCTCCAGTAAGGAGCACAAAAGATCAGCAGTAAAGTTATTCCAGTGTAGGTGCTCACAAATTGCTTCAATCCCATAGCTATTGGGAATCACAGTGAACAAACTGTTGATGTCCATTGTAACTAAGATGAGATCCATAGTATTGGTCAAGCTTCCTTGTTTTTCATAGCAATCTTTCAAAAAGCTGCCTGTGTCTTTCAGTACTGAACCAGCTTTTGGTAAAACCCTTTTCAGCTCATTTTCCACAAATATTGACAAAGGTTCAGTTAACCAGCCCCTTCCTGCTATGATAGGCCATAGGGTTGGATTACTAGGGTCTTTATGAACCTTAGGTAAACCACTAAGGCTTGCAATAGTTGGTTTTGTCACTTTAAAGAAGTCAAACAATTCCTTAGAAATACGTCTTTCCATAAGCAAGTCAAGTAAATCCCTGAAAGGACATGACCATTGCATCTAGTTCTCTTGTATTGATCTTTTTATAGGTATTAACATCCTCCAGTTTGTTCAACATTCTGTATTTGTACCACAGAGAATCCATCACCACAATGGCTCCTCCCTTATCAGCCAGTTTCATGAAAAGATCTTCGCACTCCTTAAGTTGAAAAAGTGCTTGTTTTTCATAAAAAGTAATGTTGTGGAAGTGCCTCCCTTTGCTAGCTTTCTCTCTTATCTTTTCAACTTCATTTTCACAAAGCCATAGGAAGGGTTCCACTGTGGGAGAATTAGGTACAAATGTACTCAATCGTTTAAAGCATTCACTTACAGCATCTTTATCTTTACCAAATAGTCCCCCAGATTCATTAATCTTCCATGCAGGACTAACTTAGTCCTGCATGGAAGCGCCCGTGTAGGAGCAGGACAGCAGCGCGCCGTGCATAATAATGAATGCAAGCTGCTTGAGCTCTCAGGCTTGCACGGAATATGTACAAGTGCAGGGAGCATGTCTGAGAGCAGTGCTCTCAGAATAAACACGTCCCTGCAAAGTAGAACAGCAGACGGTGTTAAGAAATGAGCAAGATCGTTCACAGGTGTCCGGATATCCCCACCAACAGTTCCTCATGTGTACAACAGCAACAGTACTGAAAAAGAAAATGAAGAAACCGTTTTATTTATTTTTTTTAATCTGAATACAGCTAACAGTAGATGCTCAGGTGTGCCCATCGCTTAGCTACGGTTAAAGCAGCTTAAAAGACTGAAGAGGATAACAAGAAAGATATATGCAAAGGAAGCAGCACAGCAATAGTGTAGTGGGCAGAGTATTCCCCTAATGAGCAAGCATTCCCGGCTCAAGTCCCACTGCAGCACAGTCTGTTTTACATGGCAAAGCACATTATAACCAATATTTGTTTTTTGCAAAACCCACTAAAAAACATATATTTATGAACTGGAGTACTGCAGGAAATACACATCTGAAGTGTCAGTGTCATAATGAATAAAGCACTAGTAAGCAGGTTTAAACACAAATAACCAGTTGTAAGCATATGTAAACACTAGTAAGCATGTTTAAGTGCATCTGCATGGGGGTAAGCACTGTCTACACAGATTAAGCAATATGGAAGCTAACTGAGTATAAGAAAGTATAACCGGAAGTTAGCAGTGCTTAGCTCCACGCAAACATGCTCACACCCACTTACAACTGCTTTAAAGTGCCTTAATCACTCTGTATCCAACTGCCTGTGTTCTGCCCAGCAACAAAATAAATAGCTACTGCAAGTCTTGAACTCAGGACCCTGTATACTACAGTCACAGTAGTTAACCACTAAGCCATCATAGTAGTACATAACATTGAGGTGTCAGCAAACAAATCCACACCATAGGAAAATCAAACTGAACATGTCAAATGAATCAATGTACAGTGTGATGTTGTACAACCTGCTACATAACTTAAATATGTGAACTGGAGTACTGCAGTAAGGCCAGATGTGAGGCGTTATTGTAATAAAGTGTTGAAGTCCACAGGACCCCATACAGTGTACATACACATGAATCACAGATACCAGACACAGATATAACATGTAACAAATAATACATCAATGTCAAATGGAAAATATAATGCTAATTAGATATCAAGCAATGCTAAGCATTGCACAGGTCAGCCTACGTGGTGTAAGCAATGTGTAGTCCGGCTAACTCAATATGCCCAGTGGTATGCCCCTTTAAGCAATGCCAACATTAGCTAAGCAGGTGTGCCCATAGCTTAGCCTTTTCAAAACCATCAAATCATGGGAAAGTGTGGGAAATTGGGCATATTTAAACTCCACAGGTGCCAATAATTTCCATACCTGGTTGAAGCTCCCTACTGTAGGCAGAATGGCTGGAGTTGGGGAAGGCAATTGATTTAGAGTGCAGAGCTGGGGCACCCAGGAGTCCAGATTCATGGTATGGCTCCTGGTAAAACACCATGAGGAGAGACTACTGCAGGGCCAGTACCAGGGCTCTCAGTATAAAGTGGGGGCCTGGGACAGTCTCACCCGTGACCTCACCAGTGCCACTGGTATCCCCCGGACAGGTGAGCAGGTCAGGCATCACCATACTAACCTGAAGCAGCAGAGGGGTGATGTCTTGGACCAGTAGATCCAAGAAGCAAGGCAGATGGCTGATGCCCCAGCAATGAGTAAGTACCCTTTCTACTACATAGATAATGATTGCCTAGCTTGTGTATACTATGGATAGGTAATGGCTAAATATCACTGTATTTCTCTGAAAGCTGCAGATGAGTGGGCTGTGAACCAGCAAGATTATGCTGCTAGGCTGCAAAGACTGCGTCATGAGGCAGGTTAGTAATATTCCTGCATGTACTGTCATAACAAATAAATATAACAGTTCTGAAAAGTGTTGTACCAGTATAAAAATGTATCGTGTATGGGATGTACTGAATAAACCACACAATATGGCAGGAAGACTGTCATATAGGTTGCATGGAAATAAAGGTTTAATATCTTGTGAATAAAAGTATAACCTCAGGAGTGCTTGTGTATGCCCCGCTTTCATATGTTGTTGTAGTCTTGCATTCTATAAATAGTACTGTTGTATTAAGCAGTGTTACCCACACTGTCAAATGCAGGTAAAATTTGTAGGAAGTTCAGTATAACAATGTTGGAAGTCCTAAGAGTTCAGTCATATAGAACAACTGAGGGAGACTTAGACAGCAACCATTGGAACACTTTACACCAATTCCCTGATAGCACAGTGTACTGTGATGTCATATTTTTACCACACACAGCAGGGGTTTGAATCCCGGGAGTAGTAGTAAGTTGCATGAATAATCATACCCCACAGCTGTACAGAGTTTGTGAGAATGTTCAGATAGAAAGCTGTATGCATAATTAGACCCAACAACTGTACAGACTTTGCTAGAATGTTCAGACAGTGCCCTGTAAGCATAATCATAACCATTAACTGTACAGTCTGTGGCAGAATGTTCAGGTAGTAAGCTGTATGCATAGCCATACCCCTCAACTGTTCTGATCGTCCAGCATGTCCAGATAAATGGCCCAAATCTGCTGCCTGGTAACCTGTTCCCCTGACAAATTGTGTGATGATCCAAGAAATGTAGGCAGCTTATACTGACATATAATAGATAGTCAGACCTGAACATAAAAAGAGAATGTATATGGAAACAAACCTGTCATTATAGCATCTCACCCAAAGTGTATGACAGCAACTCTCAATATATGTCAAATTAACACCTGCATCCTGTCACACCTTGACCAGAGTGTGTGCAATAACAGATTGTTAGGTATGTGTATAACAGAAACATGGAATCTGGGAGTATGTGAGGAAATTGTCAGGTAGTGTTAACAATGATTTCCTCAACAGGTATAACAGGTGTGAGGTGTAGACTATATGTAAGACACAGTCCATGTATATACTAATCTACAAACATACCATTGTACAAAGTAAGGACATTGGCTAGTGTAATAATACATGTAAGGGACAGATCACTGCAGTGACTAATAAACTTGTGAAAATTACAGGGATATATTAGTTGTTACCTGACCTCTTTCTCTCACCCCCTCCATATATCCAACAACAACCTTATTGCACACCTCAGTGGGTATGTGTACACTCCAAACTTTTGTTGGGACATATATCCTATTGGTTTATACATATTCACATTTAATTCTATGCATGTGCCATGTCAAAATACTCCCATATTGGTGGCCTGTTGCCATCAATGAAACCTGCATGCTGTTGTAATGGCCACTGTTGTCCCATATATGCATGTGTTCTGCTCGCTCTGCAACTGTTGTAAACTGGATTCATGGGTTATTGGAAATACCTATGCATGCTATTATAACTAATCTTGAATGCTGTTGACTGTAACTAATTGATATCTTTCTTAAAACTGCAACACCATAGCTCATATGGGAAGACCGGTCCCAGCGGACCCACATGTCCCACCTCAACTGGCCATGGCACAGGACACCAGCATGTCTGGGGCCCAGCCTGGGACCTCCTCCTCTGTTGGCCCTGCACCACCTTTGGTGGAACCACCGCAGGGGGTGGGGCTCGGCCCCCTCTGGCAACAGGGGCGGAGAGGTACTTGTCACCCACCATCAGATCCGGGCCATGATGTGTAGGGAGCTCAGCAGGGAGTTTCGACACAAGCTACGCCAGCTTGAGGGCCGCATGGCACAATTAGAGGGTGAGCCAGCCCCTCCTACCCAGCACAGCCACCTTTGGGGCTGTGAAGGTGCACTGGTGACTACCCATGGGTGGGGACCTCAGTCCCACTGTTTCCATTTGAGAGCTCATGGGCTTGCGACTTCCAAATACCCCTCCACATCCAAGGTGTTTACCCCCCGCATGTGTCATATACCACCCCTGTATGCATCTTGTTTGTCTTGTGTGTTAATCTACCCACCCTACCTCCCAAATATACCTACTACCCCTCCTCAACATCCCACTCTCACCTGGAAAAAAAAGGGCAATCTGTTCCCACAAAAAAATCTTACCCCATACATAGCTGTCCATTTCGCACATGTGTCCACTAGACACAAGTAATCTGCTCTAATTGGCATCACAACGAATTATTGTTGTCCTCACCCTCCCCCCCCCAGGGTTTGAGTGTCCAAATCTACATCCAAATTCAGTGTATATGCACAGCTGTTGCTGTAGAAGAAATGGACAGCTATGGACCTTCCCTACACCCTTCCTGCACATCCCTGGCTATTTTCCCTACTGTCTTTCCCACTTTGTGCTCCTTTCTTCACCACTTTCCTATCAACCCTTTTTTCTTTTCTTTGAAAGAAATTAGCATGGGGGTAAGTGGGAGTAAGCACTTTTAAGCAGCAGTAAGCCAGTTTAAGCCTGTTTGCATGGGGGTAAGCACTGCCTGCAAAGGTTAAGCAATTCAAAAGCTAACAGAGTATAAGAAACTGTAACTGGCAGTTAGCGGTGCTTACCTCCATGTAAACTCGCTTACATCTGCTTTAAAGTGCCTTAATCACTCTGTATCCAATGGCCCGTGTTCTGCCCAGCAACAAAATAACCAGCCTCTACAAGGCACAAACCCAGGACCCTGCACACCATACACAAATTGATTTACCACTAAGATATACATAACCCTGCTGTTTTCACAAACATATCATCTAGCACGATCATTCAACAGTACAGGAAATGTAGTAATATTATACTACACAACCTCTTAATGCAAGAATTCTGGACAAAGTGTGCCAAAATGTGGGTACATATAGCGATATATGTCAAATATTGCTCTTATACACTTAAAACATTGCTAGTTAAGCAGTTATATGTATTAAAACACATATTTTGAAGGAGTTGAAGTCTGAAACACAAAGGTGTCGTCATTAGTTACTGAGGTCATTCCTGAGATCATCCATGTCAATTGCCAAAAGAATGAGGTACAAGCCAAAATTATGAGCCAAACATACATGGACATATGGAGAAATATATATCTGTAAATGTAGACAGATAGACAGCTATATGTATATATATATATGTAGATATATATATATATATATAGATATATAGATATATATATATATAAATATATATATATATATATATATATATTTATATATATATATATATATATATATATATATATAAATGTAGTAAGAATCTTTGTGTTCAACATCTTTGTATCATGTATAGTAAGGGTTAAAATGTGAAATTGCATTGCAAGCAAAGAAGCAAGTTAAAATAAGCTGTTTTTCTTGTAAAGAATTTGCTGACCAAAGAGGAATGCACAGATGTTACCTTGGTCCAGGCACAAGCTTATCTTGTGACTGACCTCTGACCATCTAAGGCTCCAGTATGTGAATTTATAGCCTTGACTGAAATTCCTTGTCTGGTAACCAGTTACTGTGTATGTGCTGAGAAGGGTATAAAAACCCATGTGAAGTGTACAGAAATTAGACTGCTGACATACCATGTACTTTGTAGCATGTCTCCATGCATGTAAAATAAACCTTTTTGCTTATTTTTATCTGCGTGATTCTTCCAGTATATGTTAAGAGTATTAAAATCTTTTGACATTTCTGGTGCCCAAGAGCGTGGGGCCACCTCTTCATGGTATGAATCGCATAAGAGGGACTGAAAAACCTGTACAGGAGGGGAGAACGAATCTCGGGCTCCCTTGAACGGAAAGACCTCCGACAAAGAAGTCGTAAGTAGAGGCCAGTCACTCTTAGATTCGATCCGTGGGACGGTGATGAACGGGGCGGAAGATCCGCAGTAAGGTAAGCTTTTACATTTATAAAAGTACTTTTTTTTAAGAGACTAGTCATAAAGGAATTTCTTTTGTTTAAATTTTACAAAAGACCGGTAGAGATCTCAGGAAAAGGAAACAGTTTTTCTTTTAAATAAGAAAAATTGGAATAGGAAGCAGTTGTTGTGCTAGTAAGGGCTGCTTAAATAAAAGGACTGAAAATGAGGAATATATGTTTAAATTACATCCAAAAAAAAAAAAAAAACTTAAAATACATAAAAAAATGAAAGACAAATTATGGGAATGTCAAAATTTGGTGAGAGATCTGCATAGGGACGCAGGAGGCAAAGTTAAAAATCAAGTAAAGGTGGGATTCCCTCAAGCACAGAAATGGTTAAAAGAAGCTAATAAGAGACATAGGGAACAATTTTCGAATAAGGAAAGTGGTGGCTCGAGTGCAAAAGGTGCATTTTTTGTCCATAAAGAAGATGATGAGACATCTGTTGTCTGTCGTAAACCGACAGCCCCACCCTTGTATCCAGAAGTCCCTAAAGAAATGGTCGGTCCACCCCAGTATCAGGAAAAAGAAGCAGAAAATCAAGAAAAGGTGTCCTCTGTAGTTTTACATGGGCAGAGAAGCAGGGAAAAATACCCTCCGTAGTTTTACAAAAAACAAGCAGAGGAGACTCTGGAACTACGTAACCATAGTATAGACAAATCAGAGTAAAAACAAAAAGAAGCTAAAGTACATACCCTGTCCACAGACTCATATCCCCTTACATGCAGAAAAATATCTTGAGGAAAAAGAAAAGAAAACAGGCTCAAACCTTTACGGTGAGCACGGATGGAACACTTATGTTAATATAAGCTCCGTCCAACAGAGGTAGAGGAAGGGGACGGGGTAGAGGCAGAGGGACAGGGAATGTAGGACATTTTGAAGATTATGAAGGCAGACAAAAGAGGGGGGAATGTTTTAAATGCAGTAAGAAGGGGCATTTCGCAAGAGATTGCTGGAATCCCGGGAAATCCGCTGCTGCTCCAGATCATAGTTCAGCATGAATATATGATGGCAGCACGGACGAACCGGACCCAGGTGCTGAGTCGACTGGCAAGAGTCAGTAATACAGAATGAGGATGATTTTGAGGATGTGAATAAAGAAGGTAAAAGGGAATGTGCAGGATGTGAACATGAGATAACTGATCTTTCAGAAAAAGGTGAATATCAGGTTGTTAGCCTGACAGCTCTAGCTACGACTATGCAGTTAGAAGTGCAACCGGTAATCATATTACAGGTTGAAGGGAGAGACGTAAAATTTCTATGTGACTCAGGGGTTTCTAGGACCTTATTGAAACACACTGCAGTGCTGTCCAATGTGACTACTGATGACTATGTATTAGTCAAAGCGGCCGACGGCCGCATCTATAAGGAACCTTTGTCTAAACCTTTATGGTTTACGGACCCTGAAACTAATCATACCATTAGATTTCGGGTGATTGTCTCTCAGATTTGCCCTGTTAACTTATTAGGAAGGGATTTGATGCATGTTTTTAGAATAGCAGCAGTACCAACTGCATCAGGAATCTTGGCTAAGTGTATGAAAATCCAGGATGAAATGTTGCAGGTAGGGCAAGGGGATTTACATTACTGGTATAGTAATGATCTTATCGAAACAGGACCACAAAGCGTGGCCATTGAGTTAACTAACCTAGCTTTGAGCAAATATAGTACGGCTATTCAGTTACCAGAGGCTGCCAAACAACTACACTGTACAATGTATTACAGGAAAGTGTGGGACCTGATCCCAAGTATGAGGAACAATTTTTTAAACACAAGGTGACCAGGATCCTATTACAAAATCTTTATTGGGACAGGGCAGGGAACTCATGAGTTACTTGTAGTCTCACAAGAGACATGCAACAGCTTTTTCAAAATGCCTCAATCCCACATGTATCTGTGACTAGGGAAGAACAAACGGCATGGTATATAGTTGGGAAAAAAGTTACCGATTGGTCAAAGATGACACCGGAATAGCTGGCAGGTAAGGGGGTTCAGGTACAGAAGTTAAATTGGGTGACCCAGGCCAGACCAACGGTACATCTTCGAGAAGATCGGTTAACACCGACAGGAGGCATGCCATCCTGACTATGTTTTCTGACCCCACAAGAAGAATTGAAACTACAGTCAGTACCAAAATCCTTATGGTCCCTAGGACAGCACAACATTGGGCTAATGAAAACAACAGGACAGGTTAAAATAACTCCAAAATCCAATTTTAGACCTCATAAGCGTTAGTATCCATTAAGTAAAAAGGCAGAAGAAGGCATTTTTCCAGTGATCACGGCTCTACTGAGAGCTGGGGTTTTAATTTCATGTACAGATTCACTGTGTAACACACCCTTGTTCCCAGTAAGGAAACCGGATGGGACATGAAGAATGGTACAGGATCTGCAGACTGTAAATGCTGCTGTAGTGCCAAGGGCTCCTATGGTCCCAGATCCATCTGTTTTGTTAAATGATATCCTTCCCACGGATAAGTATTTTTCTGTTATTGACATTAGTAATGCATTCTTTTCTATTCCCCTACAGGATGATAGTAGGTTTTGGTTCGCTTTTACGTTTATGAGCAAGCGGTACACATACACATGACTGCCGCAGGGATATTGTGAAAGCCCTACAATCTTTTCGCAAGAAATGTCGACAAACCTGGCACAGTTTCAACCAGAGCATGGCTGTCATCTACTATTGTATGTGGACGACATCTTACTGGCTGCACCCACGGAGGCTGTCTGTGAGTCCGAAACTATTCTGTTATTGCATTTTTTGGCGAAAGAGGGACATAAGGTAAATAAATCTAAATTACAATTTTGTAAAACTGAAGTACGGTATCTAGGCTATACCATTTCAATTGCTGGTAGACAACTAGATAACTGTAGAAAAGAAGCCATTTTACAGGCACCAATGCCCAGCACAAAAAAAGAAATGATGTCATTTTTAGGAATAACAAATTTTTGTCATAGTTGGATTCCCAACTATGCAGAGGAAGTAAGTCCACTTTCGGAACTTATTTTCGTACTTCCCATGGCAGCACATGACACGCTGCAATGGACGGATAAGGCAATACAGGCATTTACTAGGGTAAAGCAGTTGATAGCAGGATCTGCAACACGTAGCTTCCCTGACTATACAAAACCCTTTGTTCAGACAGTAGATTGTAAGCAGGGCTTTATGACATCAGTTCTGTTGCAAACTTATGGGGATAAGTTGAGACCATTAGCTTTTTATTCTAGTAAATTGGACACAGTGGCACGATCTTTGCCACACTAGTAGTCACAGCCGCACAGGCTGTGCAAGCATCTGCGACCCTAGTTTTGTTTCATGACCTTACCTTACGATTACCGCACTCTGTCGCGGTAATACTACTACAGGATAAAGTTACCTTTCTCTCTCCTAGCAGACACTTATCCTGCATGACAACGTTACTATCACAACCACACATGACCATTGAGCGATGCACCACTCTTAATCCAGCCACACTGTTACCTACAGCTGACGATGGTGCCCCTCACGTGTGTTTAGATTTGATACACTTTAAGTCTTACCAAGACCAGACCTTAAGGACCAACCTTTGGCAAATTCAGATTGGACCCTGTTTGTAGATGGGTCAGCATGTAAAAATGAGGCAGGCATTACACAAGTGGGTTATGCAGTCACAACTGAGACTACGGTACTAGAGGCAAGACCCCTCCCCAGGAACCTGTCCGCACAAGCGGCCAAATTGATTGCATTGTCCAGAGCATGCACCATTTCCAAGGATAAAGCAGTTACTATCTACACAGATAGTCAGTATGCTTTTTCCATGGTCCATGTCTTTGCACAGCAATGGAAAAATAGGGGAATGGTTACGGCCTCAGGAAAGGAAATAACTCACAAGGATTTAATCCCTAGCCTCTTATAAGCTGTCCAACTGCCACGGGGACTGGCCATCTGTAAGTGCGCAGTGCACACGAATGCCAAGGATCCAGTATCACTTGGGAATGCACTGGCTGACAAAACTGCAAAAAGTGTAGCCTTAACCTCTACCTTTGCACTCGAGACCACACAGAAGGAACTTCACCCTACAGATAAATTTGATCTACAAACTTTACAGGTAATGCAGGAACTTAGTACAGTTCAGGAAAAACAGCGATGGGTTAAATATGGGGCTATTCAAAAGCAGGGAGTTTTTGTAGGTCCAAATGATAAGTATGTCTTACCAACAAACCTTTTTAGGTATGCCTCATTAGTGACGCATGGCCCATCTCATCTGGGCCCTGCTGCTATGGTTCAAATGATCCAGCAAATTTTCTGGACCAAGGGCTTTATAGCATACGCTAAATGATTTTGTTTATCGTGCCTGCTTTGTGCACGATACCATGGTGGTGGGGTGCGGATCACCCCAGCAGCTTTTCCGCTGCCTCCGTATCCATTTCACACAATCTGCATGGATTTTATTGAACTAACTCCTGTTCAACAGAAGTGATTTGTGTTAGTCATTATTGACGCTTTTACAAAATGGGTTGAAGCTTTTCTGGTAGCACACCCAGATGCACTGTCGGTAGCCAAGGCCCTTACAAATAACATTATCCCTCATTTTGGGCTACCTACACGCATCTATTCTGATAATGGCACACATTTCAGAAACCAAGTTATTCAAAAGCTGGCCGCCGTTTTTCAGATCGAGTTAAAACACCATTGTGCCTACCACCCACAGTCAGCAGGGTTGGTTGAACGCCATAATGGCATTCTCAAAGGCAAGTTACGTAAACTCATGGCTGAGACACATCAGTCTTGGATAAACTGCTTACCTCTGGCACTCCTGTCCATGCGTACCACTCCCACCTCAAAAGGGGTCACACCATTTGAACTATTATACAGGAGACCTTATTACGTCCCGCAGTGGCAAAATCTTTTGCCTGCGGAATGTGAAGGGGGTGAAGAGATAGCAGATTACATGAGAAAATTGCTGACCAGGACTAACACCTCTTTAACGAATGATTGCTTTTCAGATCAGAAGAACAACAGGATCCTGGAAGTGAAACCCGGGAACTGGGTTTGGATTAAAATTGTCAAGAGGAAAACCTGGGCCTCGCCTAAGTGGGAAGGTCCATACCAGGTTTTGATCGCAACACCTACAGCAATCCGAATCAAAGAACGAACATCATGGATCCATCTGACACACTGTAAACTGGTAAAACAGTTTGAACTGGACAAAACTTGAGTTCCCCTGAGGAACACTGATTAGTAGTAATCTTGTTTTGTATGAATATCTGACTATCGTAGCAATGTAGAGAAATACTGGAAGGGAGCAGCCCTTCCCACAAAAGCATTCCAAAATAATTTTGTTACTAATAAGTGTGAGTGTTACTTTTCTGTTTTGGCCGTTTTATTTTCAAACAAGACTAGCCAAGTAAAGAGAGATGATGCATATGCCCTGTCTTTTAATGTTTCAAATTGTTGGATATGCACGGCTATCCCTACTGTACATGGTGGTCTAATGTTAGGTACAGTCCCTTTGGGGCAAATGATACATGGACTAATTTACTATTTGAAACTTCAAATGTAGCCTTAAAGGACAAAATAGCATTACCCCTCATGGGTCGCCAGAATGGAACTGTAAGGTTGGATGGAGTCAGTGTAATGTAACAATAATTCATAACTGTACAATAGATGGGCACTGTGCAACGAGTTTCAAGCCTATAAGAGTGCTTGTTAATAGTACAGGGCTTGTTAATGACACAAGTTTCTTTGAAAAAATGTTATCTGTGTATGATCTTTTGTTTAAAGGGCTGTTTGTTTAAAGGGCTGCAAGATAAAGGAAATCACTCTGTTCCAGTCAATATTACACTTAAAGTAAATGATTGTTATTTTATCTGTGGTAGAAAAGCATACAAATGGTTACCAAGGCATTGGTCAGGCAGTTGCTTTTTGGGTTATTTAGCACCAGCTATAAGACATACATTTTCTCTTCCCCAAGGTAAAATACAAAATGTACGTGCTGTTAATAAACCTGTTAATCCCGTAGGTAACGTTGATGCATCCAGGATCTCTCAACACGATTTGGCCCATAGTAGCAGCAAGGGACTATCACACATGGACTTGGGTGATGATGTTATTTCCTGGGCTGGTATTTTTCCAGCGTATGGGACAGTAAAATCCATTTGGGAGCTCAGAAAACTGTCAAAACTGTTAAAAACCCTGAGCAATGCAACTTTTTCTGCGCTAGAATCGATGACGGATGAGTTAACTGCAATGAGGACTGTAGTATTGCAGAATCAGATGGCGACTTCTAGCGGCGAAAGGAGGTACTTGCAAGTGTTGTCCGTTCATTCCAGACAACAAATATGACATTAACAGCCATCTGGAGATCCTACAACAAGTTTCTGAACTTACAAAACCAGGACAGAATCCATTAACTGACTTTTTCCAAAATTGGTTTGGAAATTGGGGAACAGTACTTATGAATGTCTTAATTGCTATATGTGTTGGTGCCATTATATTCCTACTGTTGGGTTGTTGTTGCATTCCTTGCATCCGAATGATAATATCAAGTGTATTGTCTGCCAATGCAACTAAAGCTTATTATTCTGAATATACAGAACACGAGTCATGCGAAAAACTGTATGAATAAAATGTATTACTTATGATACAAAGTGTTGTAAGGGGGGAAATGTAGTAAGAATCTTTGTGTTCAACATCTTTGTATCATGTATAGTAAGGGTTAAAATGTGAAATTGCATTGCATGCAAAGAAGCAAGTTAAAATAAGCTGTTTTTCTTTTAAATAATTTGCTGACCAAAGAGGAATGCACAGATGTTACCTTGGTCCAGGCACAAGCTTATCTTGTGACTGACCTCTGACCATCTAAGGCTCCAGTATGTGAATTTATAGCCTTGACTGAAATTCCTTGTCTGGTAACCAGTTACTGTGTATGTGCTGAGAAGGGTATAAAAACCCATGTGAAGTGTACAGAAATTAGACTGCTGACATACCATGTACTTTGTAGCATGTCTCCATGCATGTAAAATAAACCTTTTTGCTTATTTTTATCTGCGTGATTCTTCCAGTATATGTTAAGAGTATTAAAATCTTTTGACATTTCATATATATATAAAACTCACAAATAATCATATAACATCAATTGTATATAGATAGATAAATATGTTCATATGTGTGTGTGTGTATATATATATATATATATATATATATATATATATATATATATATATATATATATGGGGGTGGGGGCTCAAATGAGGGATACTTGGTAATTAGTGCTATATTACCCCCCTCCACAGCCCTAACAGATATGCTGTGTCATCCAATATCCAACACATGCAGTTCTTGACTCCAGGACCCTATAATATATATATATATACAGAGGTATATACACATGTACACAGACAAAAGGTATAAGTAGCCATACATATGTAGAAGTAGTGCGAAATTACTGGGTGCAAAGTATATCCCTCAGCCACAAGCCTTGTAACTACCACCTGTGAAATGTGTAATATGGCAACCATTCCCACAAATAAGAATACTTACATATACCCACTAATTCAAAGGACATGACACCACACACAGGTATGCATTCATAGAAAACCTTTAATTTGTGTACTATACAATAATGTATGCCATTACTTACAGCACATATATTTTGAAATATATATTCGGTGATGAATGCAAGACCCACACAAAACAGTAGATGCAAGTAATGTGGATATATAACATACTATTCTGTCCAGGCCAAGGCCTTCAATTAGTACAACAGTAGACAAAGGATTTGCCTTCAAGATAAGTAACAATCAACAATTACAGATGTAGTTCAGCAGCCTCCAATTATACCCTAGGGGGAAATGTATTAGCTGTGGTAATGTCAATGTATCTATCACATAACATTGCTCAACTTAACTTCTCACAATTACACTGACTAACTGAACTGTGTGTAACACTGTAAGCTGTAGCCCACCACAGTTCCCACGTAGGAACGTATGAAAGTGTACAGTCACATACCTCAATGTGTCTTAACACTGATATCCATGACATGTTTTCACAGCCTAGGTTGATAGCATCGAATACCTCACCCCCATAAAAGGTTGTACAAGGGCAAAGAACACTGTGTACCACACACAGACCTCTGGAATGCACAAGGACACACATATGTTGTCCAACTGTTGCCCCATATGTATGGACCCTGACCAAGATATTTTGTGGGAGTCCACGATATGACTGGGATGATAGCAGGAATGCTAACTGTAAATAATGATAGGCCATTACCTAACAACCCCTAACTATATCAGAGCAGGACAAAGCCTGCCATATATGTGGAGGATAGAGGCAGGAACACAGGGCCATATTTACAATATTGTGTTACACGCCCTGGAAATTGCTGATGTTACAGGATTTGTTGCAACATACCCTTATGCAGTAATAAGACATCAGAAACACAAATGGATGCAGCCATGTACTGATAGCATGTAACAGACATACTGCCAGTGATATATCTAGGACAAGACCTGTGTGGTGCACAGACAAAACCTAACAGACAATCTGTTGGCCATCATATGGATAGGCCCACAGTTGAGAGCTATGCAGACATACTGCATTCCATCCTAAACTACTATGTACACACAAACACTGTAAGACCAGCAATATACAATGCACATAACAACACTACCACACTCTCTGTAGGTCTAGAACCTTATACAAATGTGTAGTTGGCCTATGTCTGCAAGTCCTGCTGTAAGAGGTATTGCTGCCTGCTGCCTATAACACTGCTGTCCACATACAGGAAGGATGTCCTCCATACTGGAAAGGTTAAGGGACAACGCCCACATGAGTCAGTATTTTATAGTACTGGGTTACCATGACAGTGGTTATCCGAAGTATTACACAGCAGGCTGCATGCAGTTAGCAACTGGTGCACACTGATTGGTGCAGAGCCCATCACCTGATCATGTGCATCACCTACAAAAGCCATGCTGCAATCTATTCAAACCAGCTCAATCCCTTTATTGGAGAGAGAGAGAAAAAAAAACATAAACAACAGAAAGCTGTCATAGCTGTCAAAAAACATTAACAGGTATGTAAAACATATATGTATTTAATTCAATGTAGTATGTGGTATAGAATAATAGGATATATGATGTGGAATGATTTATATGTGCCATCAGTAGTTGTTCCTGTAATGATGTTCTGCTGAAGAACTGCTCTGGACAATACTGTCTGTTCCTGTAGGCAGTGGGACATACCTGTCAACAGTTGAAGTTGAGACATGAATGACAAAGTTGTAAGCCATAATATCTGTGTTTGGTATGTTAGTGTGGGCAATAGCTGGTGGTGGAACTACTGCCGTCATGATAGACACATGGGTGTCAGAGCACATCACTTGCAGGACAGTCATGTTAATGTGTAATGTAACATGCACAAATGCCATAGGTGTATAATAGGCTTACCTGCAATCCGTCACCATATATACCACCCTAATGTTAGTCTGTGTTCACATGTGACACCTGTCTATGTTGCAGCAAGGCGGATCAGTGCAGCTGTGAAGGAACAAGAGTTACAGAGTGTGGACCAGATGTCTGTATGTACCCCACATATAGATAAATATATGTGTGATATATAATTAGACATGTATGTCTACAGATATACAGACACTCATAGAGATATAGGTATATAAACAACCCACCATGATATGTGTGAGAGAACATCACACATATCAATACACAACATATATATACAGCAGTACATGGGTGCAAAATAGACTTTGATGTGTGGTGCGCAACCCATGTTGGGAACACATCGCATTTGTTTGTGAAGGTGGGATTTGTATGTTGGTGAAGGCTAGTAGGCAAATTGTGGTATGTAGGCTGGGTCTGAAGACAGAAAAGACAGCATACAAGGTTGGTATATGACACATGTGGTGTGTAAACACCGTGGATGGAGAGTGTTGTTTGGAATGTGTATGCCATTGAGCCCCCATATGGAAGCAATGGGACCAAGGTCCCCATCGATGGACAGTCACGACAGAATCTAAATGGTCATAAAGGTGCTTGGACTGTGGGTTGTGCAGGAGGAGCAAGTATGTCCACCCTGTGTATGTGTATTGCAAGGCTCCAGGTGATGTAGCAAGGCCCCCATGTCTCTGTGGAGCTCCCTATGCACCAGATCCTGAACCTGACTTTGGGTGACAGGGTTGTGTCTGTGTGTGCTCGTGGGGAGGGGACAACATCTCCTGAGGTGGTTCCACCTGAAGGTAGTGCAGGACCAGTAGATGATAAGGTCCCATGGTGGGTCCCAGATGCGATGTGGCCTGGTAACATGGCCAGATGAGGTGGAAGAGGTGGTTCTGCTGGCAACTAACCCCTACACATGCTATTGTGTCACTGTTATGGAACATATGTGGGCTGTAATAGTCCACACAATCCTGTAGCATGCCCAACAGCATGCATAAATATCCCCAGCAACACAGAATGGCAGATGTGCAGTAATCTCATAGCATGCATACCACATGCACATGTGGAACCATAGTGGCACTGACAATGGCATGCAGGTGAAATAGTCTGTAACAGGCCAGCAAAGATAGAGACCCCACAGGGAACATGGCTACAAAAACATAGCACAAAGCATGGTACAATACAACATATGTCCCAATGGTAGGTAAGCTGTCGACATACCGATTGCATTGTGTGAACAGTTTGTTGTAGCTGATATGTGGGGGAAGACAGAGATTTGTATTAAGAACTATGGTAACCCTGCTGTATGAGTTGTTCAGACCTGTTTCCATCTTTATGTCTTCAAGGGAAGATGGTTCATGCAAGATTACCAGCTTTCAGTGCTGCAGAAACAGAGGTAATCGTGACACACCTGATACAGCACTACCCGCTACTTTTTGGCAGGACAGCCCATGATCAGCAGGAGAGGACCGCCCTGTGGAAGGATGTAGTCCACAGGGTCATGATGTCAGCCTGCAGAACCGCAGTTATGAGAGAGTCTGGCATCATTGCAGTGACCTGCTTCACCATGTACATTGGCGTGCACCTGCCGTATGAGGGGACCACCTCACAACAGGGGATGGCATGCCATACATCCACTCCTGACTCGTGTGGAGGAGCTTCTCAGCAGCCTTGTGGCACCTGCCAACCACAGAACCAACAACTGGCAGGGATCATTGTGGAGGTGGATGCCACCAACACACCGGCTGAGGACCGTACAGTTAAGGCCCCAGGGCACATCATTAGACCACTGTTGTATATGCATCTGCATCTGTACAGGTAGATCATGCATATCTGAGATGTCATATAAATAGTCTGTTGCTGTGTAGTAGTAATAAACAGTTGTGCATAAGCTGTAGTATTGTGGACTTCTACTGTTGTTGTACCATAATGCTGCACCCACCCTTATGAATGCCACAGCTGTGGCCACTGACATCAACTCCCTCACACTCTTATGTAGGCCCCTCCAGGATACCACCAAGGCAGCAGCCTGTTTCCGGTGAGTATGATTTATGTTCATGCATGCCGATACACCAGGCATGTAATAGCTATGGGATATTCCATGCACACATCTAACACTCCTACCCATATTGCATGCTGTACATGTTCACATTTCGTTGCTGGGAAATGCACTCCATCATAGTGGAGACCATGATGGGGTATCGGAAGGGTACATCAGACATATGCACAATAACTAACATCCTGTCATTGTGAAATGTGTCCACAGGAATGAGAAGAATGGTGGGATACATGGCCTACAGTAGGGACATGTGTGAAACAACACCCTCATATTGTGCTACAACAATAAATATACCTGTATTACAATAGCAAACATTACAGATTGACACTATGGCATAACATAGTACTGTGGTCCACATAATTAGCTGGTAGTAGGCTGTTGCACTTAGTGTCCCATTCTTGGAACACTGCAAACTGACACGTGTAGGCCATACTTGTCAAGCATTTGCAAAAAGGCTGAAGGTGGGGAGGGTGTGTCATCATGACACAGCAGTGCACTGCAGCAGGAATCCTATATATGCTAAGAATGGCTGTATCTGCACACAATCAGGTTCAGTAACTGGGGCAGACGTAACCCTAACTCCACAGCAATAGTGATGGCAGAGTGTAAACTCCAAGGAAGGTGCACATGGGTAGACCTTGCAACCATGCAGAGTTGTGGGACATCTGTAGGGCACCCCCATAGCCATGTTAAGGTCTGGCAATTGTCAGTGTAATAGTTTTGTATTGGTCATACATGCACTGCTGATGTTGTGATCTCTAAACCAGACATTAGGCATTCACAAATGACATCTGTCCACATATCATCCCAAGTATGTGTTGCTCAAACACATAGGGGCTGTAAGCATTGGAGCTGACATAACTGACACAGTACTACACATGCAGCAATGGTTTGTACAACTGTAAGGTATGGTGCACAGTACAAGGCAGGGTGCAGAACAGGTCCACAGTAACACTGTGTACATGGGTGCAGTGTTATCAAGGGGAAGGGCCATCACCTACCAGCACAGCCCATGCATCACACACATCTATACTGGCATAGCATGAAGTCACTATAGCTGCACTGCATGCTGTTGAGTACCATATGTAATGCATGCTTTCAGAAGGGTAATGGGAGGACTGTGTGTACAAAAGTTGTGCAACCTCACATGTAGGTGTGTGCATGGGGGGTGTTGATTGTGTCTGTAAGTGCAAACTGGGGGAGTGGAGTGTGGTCAATGCATGTCAGATGTGTGTGTACACGTGCGTCTGTTTGTGTGGGTGTATGTATGCACAGGTGATTGTGGGGTTAATCACATGGTAGTACTTCTCCTTGGGATTGTGCTGTACATGGATATGGAGTGACACATGAGACACCAGGAAAACTTGTCTGATATGTGATCACAGGACAGCTGATAGAATAACAAGGTCTATAGCATGGAACATGCATTGGGAGGGAAAGTACACACCAGGTATACACATCATATTGCCATCAGCAGATAGATAACCGACTACTCTCATATGCAGCAATACTAATGCAATGGGGAATTAACAGATCACACCAGTGAATGTATCCAGATATTACTGCTGTCCACATGATAGGTTGATTGTGCAACAGATGTGGCATGGACTGAGCAAGACTGAAGTATGAGACTCCGGTGTATGAAATATGTAGTGAATGTAGTAACCCCTACCATATAGGG
Source organism: Protopterus annectens (assembly GCF_019279795.1). NCBI lineage: Eukaryota > Metazoa > Chordata > Ceratodontiformes > Protopteridae > Protopterus > Protopterus annectens. The sequence continues at coordinate 615,451,378 of NC_056746.1, read as the reverse complement.
GCCATGTACACCATGACCGGACATACACAGGGTTATCACTGGCTGACAGCAGTGAGGCCATGTACAACCTACTCCACTCAAGTCAGGGAGGTGATGGACTAACAGGTCATGTGTTGTGATCACACGTGTAGGCATGGAGTGGAATGATATGTTATTGGTAGTATTAATGAGTGCATGTTAGCAAGTGCCATGCAGGATGGGGAACATATGTAAGTGAATGTGGGACTGTCTGTAAACCCAGGGACAGGGAGGTAGTAAGGTGGACTGTCAGTGTGTGTGTGTGTGTGTGTGTGTGTGTGTGTGTGTGTGTGTGTGTGTGTGTGTGTGTAAATGTGTGCACTGTTATGCAATGCTGTACAGGTCTTAAAGTGCATGTTTGTTTCTCCCACAGGTGGCGAGGTGGGTCACGGTCCCTCCTGCATGTATTCTGAGGTCGGCGCCCATACAGACACTGATGATGATGATGATGGTACTGTTGAGGCACAGGTAGGGTTGTCAGAGGCCAACACTGTGCCATCATTTGTCATCACCCTCCTAGCCATCCCAAGCCCGCACAGAGTTACAATGCCCATACACACCCCATCTCCAGTGTCCTTAACTGAGGGACAGTTGGTGGTTGGTGCCAGTGCCCAGGAGAGTGTGGTTTCAATGCCAAATGTGTAGGGTCACAGTCATCATAGCTGGATGTCCAGCAGGGCACCACATAGGTAGGTTTACCTTGGTTCTCGTGGGAGAACCACTGGTCATCATGCCCCTGGCAGTGGTGCCACAACTGGTACCACCATGCTCATGTTTCAGCCTATCATGGAGGCACAGGCCTGAGGCTGCAGAGGGCTGCTTTCGCATCTGTAAGTGACAACATCTGTGAACTTGCTGCTGCCCTCCATGAACAGAACGAGATCATGGATAGACGATGATGTGAGATGGTGGGCCTCCTCGACCGTGGTATGCCCATGCTTGAAAACTTGGTTTGAGTGTTGTGACAGCCATGTGGATGTAGGCCAGATACACCAGCAGCTGGCAGTCGACGTGGATGTGCTAGGATGCCAAGCTGCTCCTGTAGTGGCAGTACCAGCCCTAGCACATCAGTGGAGGTGCTGTCCACACCACACCACAACAGGCCTCGTGCACATGGCCCTGGCCAGTTCCAGGTGGGACATGGTTCCAGCGGACATCTGTCATCATCAGGGGAGAGTAGCACATCAAGGTCTGTACCTGCATGTGCCCATGGAACCCCTGGCAGGCACAGTCAGTGTGTCCATGGCCAGTGGTGGTGAACTGCACCTCCTGCCAGGTATGGTCTGCAGCTGTCCAAAAAAACCTGTATAGGGCAGCCACATGGCAGAACTGTGTGTATGCATACCCACACACTATGCAAACGCACCTAGGGCAACCCCATATCAACACACACCACGTCACCATGCCCCGATCAAAGAATTAAACCCATCACCCACACACATGGTATCAAATGCATGGACCACCCTCAGCCTCTGGCAAACCAGCAACACACCCTGTGCATATGATGATACCAGTGCCACATCCCTGTCATCCATAACATCGATGTAGGGACAGGCTAATATGGTTTTGATGCACACGGTGACTGTAATAGAGTGCATTAATGTACTGCAGTGTAAGATGTTGTCAGAGGTAATGTGTAATGCATACATGTCAGGTAGTGTAGCCATCCAGCTATGATGCATATCAGCTGTTAGTAACACTGATTGATTGTGATCTCCATAATGTTATCCATTTGTGTTGTAGATGTACATGTGTCAGCAGGAGGATGGTCTGCAGTCATTTTTCACAAGGGTTATGGCACTGTGGGGACACCATGGCAGTGACATATCCAGCGTACAGTTGCACACAAGTCACAGGTTTATACAACAGTTATTGTTTGTGCCACATTGACAGGTGACCCGCTGGGACATATATAATCTGCAACCTTATGCCAACCCATCCACATACATGCACATCCTTACTTAGCAACACTGTGACTAGACACCTACCTAGGTATGTAGTGCTACTGAACTGTGTGGCTTTCATTGCACACACCACACAATGTTTAGGGTGAGGTGTTTACCAGGTTATATGTTATATGCAGAACATCCACAAACATGTACAACATGGTAAAGGGGATGTAATGGTTGTATATGGAGAACACATAGTGTGTCATACCATCATATATACATTGACAGACACATAACAGGCAGACACACATCTTAGAGACCTGGGTTTATTGGTGCTAACTAACTAGTCCATGTGTCCAATGTGTTACAGGTAGGCTGCATACAGCACATGCCTAACTGGGCTGTACTGTGGTATCAGTTACCTGTATAGTTGATGGTGACAGTGGTCACCAGAAAGTGGTACGTGGGACATATACTGGGTGTACCATGGTGTTATGACAGTGTACACAGCACCCAAATCCCCCAGTGGATATTGTACACACTGGAATCCATTATGACACTGACATGCCCACTATCACACATTGCCCAAGATGGCAATACAACCCATTGTATATCACAGCAGTGGTACTACAGGAATATGCATCTAATGCACATGCCACAGGCATAGTAGGGTGTTGCATTGTGATGCCTCACCTATGGGCAGTGACAACACTATCTGTACTGCTGTGTGGCAATGTGTAGTGTAATAGGAGTATGTGCCCTCGGAATGGTGAACCTTACAGATATGAAGCCATGCACACATACACACACATGAAAGACCTCAATGGGTTTCCCATGCCTATCGACTCATTTGTACAACACTGTTGTGCTGGTACTGCAAGGCACATGTAGCCATTATGAAGAGGAGTGTAACAGAGTACATGTCATGTCCAATACAGCAGCGGCCACATCCAACTATGTCAATGGGTTTTGAGGTGGTTGTGAAGGCCATCTTGGAATTAAACGAAAAAACGTAGCTGGATGCTGCTGGTTATGTAAAACAATTTATTCCATAAAACAAATACTGAGAATAGCAGTAATGCACATGTGCATGTGTCAGTGCTGTGGTGCATTGCTGCAGGTGGTCCTAGCTGTGTACCTGGCTATTGTCCATGGAGAGGTTGGTTGTGTAGAGGGTGTGTGTACACTGGTATCATGCCACCTGCTATGTGCCAGCAGGCAATCTATCAACAGATGCCATGTTAGTGACCATCAGGGTGAGAGTGACATGCATCAGCCAATCCTCTGGGTGCCTTCTGCGCATGGCCACTGAGGTGATCCAGTTGACATGTATGCAACATATATTACAACACATGGTTAGTGTCTGTGATGGAGACCTGTACCCAAGCATGTTCTGTTGATTGTGGTAGTGTAGTGTAGGTACCCGTGGCATGTGGCCCATACAGTGTGTTGTCTCCTATATGTGACAGGTAGTACACAGTTGGCCAGACATGTCAGTGTCAATCAAGCATAGGTTGGCTGTACATATCTCAGCTGGATACCTGCCATCTGCACATCTGTAGCGGTACTGACAGACACCAGTTTGGCAAGTAGCTATGCAGTAGGATGAATGTGTCAACAGATGGATATCTGACAACAATATGTATGCCTGACTAACATGTGCTGCACAGACGGTACTCTACAGTTACATTCCACATGTCTGATTATTATCCAGTAGGGGATATATATATACGGTGATACAGCCCACACACCAGGAACATGACAGTGAGGCCTCAGAGTGCAGCTATGCCCACAGGTGTGCTTTGTTGTCAGTAGTAATGTTAGCACTCTACCCTTGCCTGGGACAGCACTGTCAACAGTTGTAATGCCATGTTACACTACATGCCAGTGTGACAGCATGTACCCTGGGTTGCTACCCCTGCATGTAATACATTCACATGGATAACAGTTCTGTGCAGGTCTCCAATACTTGCGTGTCCCAGACATGACACTCAAAACCCTTTGCTATTGTAATGACAGCACATCAATGCATGTACTGTACATGGCAGTAAATACACTTATTACAGATGTCATTTCTCAGGGTTTGACATAGCCTTGTATGTTAAGCAGAGATCTCTGAGTAGACAACATGCCACAGAGTATAGCTGGAGGTTTTCTAGATGGTCACCATAGGCCATCTGCTTTGGGCCTATGATGTTTATAATGAGGCATTTCCACAGCCTTTCCAGCTGTTGCAGATGTCTTGTGAGGTACATACCAAATGGGGCATTGTACTCCATACTGGGTGTAATGAGGGATGAGTACAGTGGGACAATTACCTCCTTTTTTCTGGATGTAAAGCCCTCAGTGATGAGGTGTGCCACATAGAAGAATTTCCTTACTGTTGTGGCAATGTGATTAATTAAGGTGAAACTATTGTCCACCTGCATCCCTATGTCTGTCATCACACTTTTCGGTGTTTAGTATACTGCCACCTATGTGGTAATTCATGGGTACATGGTATTTCCAAAGGGGATAATTATATATTACTTGGCATTAAGCTTGAGCCCATGGCTCTGACACCAAGTATCTGTTTCTGTAAGACATTGTTTTAGAATATCCACATCATCATTTGGGGATGCAATAATGGCTCCCAGTTTGCAGTCATCTGTGAACTTTATTAGCCAGAGTTCCGTAGTGTTGGCCTGTACTTTAGGGAAGTAGATGCCAAACAAGAGCAGTCTCAGGACTGAACCCTGAGGTACTCCATTTGTCACTTGTCTGGAGCTGGGATTGGAGCTGGCTGCTTTTACAGTCTGGGTTCCATCAGTAAGTCAGTTGGCAACCCATCGAGTGATGCAGGAGTTTATGGCCAGCTTCGTAAGTTTAACTATGTCTCCAGAGTAGGAGATGGTGTTGAAGACCTTGGCCAAGTCCAGCCAGGCTGCGTGGACCACTTTACCCTCTTCCACAGCTCCAAAGACTGATTCAAAGTAGTCAATCAGGTACAAGAGACAAAATCAGCCTTTCATGAGCCCAACCTGGTTGGGGTTCAGTGTTTGCTGGTTGCCAATGTCTTTGTTTATAAATTGCATGATAATGCATTCCATGCCTGTGCAGATCAGGCTTGTCAGACTGATGGGACGGTAGTTCCCAGGATCCAAGGTGGATCCCCCTTGTGGAGTGGGATAACTGTAGCTGTGCACCACTCAGTGGGATCAAAGCCTGATTTAAGGCTATGATTAAACATGACACTTAGGTGAGGTGCAAGTTTATTTTGTAGTTCATGTAGTACAAAGACAGGGATTTCATCTGGTCCCATGGATGCTGTATTCCTAGCTGAGGATAGTGAGGTTTCTACCTGTGTGGTCGTGATTACTGGAAATTAACAATCTTTTGGTACTGAGATGGGCCATTTAGGGGGTGAGAGGAGGGTGAACGTGGCACAAAATAAATGTGCCTGGATATTGGCAAACTCCTTGGAATCAGTATATTTAATGCTATTCTGTTGTAGCTCAGAGCAGTTCTGAGCATTGTCATTTAGATCCTGGATATGACTATAGAATGCCTTGTAGTTGTCTTTGGAATCTTGGGCAATTATATTTACGTACCAAGCTTTGGTGGATTTTGACGGATCTCAGCTTCTTACTGAGGCTGGTAAGGAAGCAGTTTGCATTTTGGGATTATCCTTTTTTCTTCAACAGTTTCTTCCTTCTGTTCAATAGTTTATGGAAGTGGAACACCAGATTGACTTCCTTTTTTGAAGGACAGCATCTTGGTTCTATTTGGGATGGCACAATTCATGCATGAGTGGATGTGCTCATACAGTGCCTTAGTGTAGGATTCACCAGTTGCACTTTCAGCTCCCATCTCCATGGGTGTCATGAAGTTTGTCACTTCTGACTTGAGTAGTATGACGTTGGCTTTGGAGAGGGTTTTTATGGAGGTTCCCTTACTGGCGGGTGTGGGTGGAATGTGGATGTTAACGCTGATTACCTTATGGTCAGACCTGACCAATGAGGGAGTGACCACTGGTGTGGAGCATCTTTCTCCCATGTTGGTAATAACCAGGTCTAGGATATAGGAGACCCTGGTTGGACAATGGATTAGTTGATCCAGGGGGTTGAACTGTATGAATTCCAGGAACCGTTGGTAAAAGGTGTTGGTAACCAAGTAGTTTTCCCAGTTAATGGCAGGGTAGTTGAAATCACCCAGTATTATGGTGTTTGGTTGTATGGTAATATTGTCCAGTAGGTTTATAATGGTGTAGTGAGAATCTTAGGGCATGGTGGGGGATCCGTAGCAAGATACAATTTGGATTGCAGTCTTACCTAGTGTTAGTTGCACCTGGAGATTCTCAGATGCATTGTGTTGGGAGCTAGGCTGGAGGTGTGAATAACCTTGGTGAATATGGACACCCCTCCACCTGTAGTTTTGTGGTCTTGGTTTGTTGCCTGAAATGTGTGATAAGAGTTGTAGCCAGGTATTACAGTTGTGCTCTCCAGAGCGTTGAAACAGGACCCATTTACTGCACAGATATCGATGTTCCGCATTTGTAGGTGTGCCTCAAGAGAGTGCCTTTTTAGGTTTAGACTTCTAGCATTGAGTCGCATTACCTTCAGTTTTGCCTGCTTGTATCTGTTACGATGGTGGCTTTGTCCTTTGAACCTTGCCTAGATAAGGCACTATGAGAGTGCCAAGAGCTGTAGCCAATAACCTGAATCCCAGTGGCAACAGGTGTAGGCCATCTCTGGAACAGCACCGTGGTTTGTCAGTCATGTCATCCCAGGCAGACAGATGCTGGATCCCCTTTGAATGACATCAGATTCTTGGCCACTTGTTGATGTCATTGCTGTGTATATGTATATATATATATATGTACATATATATATATATATATATATATATATATATATATATATATATATATATATATATATCTCCATATATGTATGTGGATATGTATATGTCCATATATGTATGTGAATATGTATATGTGTATATATCTATATAGATACGTGGATATATGTGTACACATATATGTTTACCATATGTCCAGAACATGGAGTGGAGTCCTACCTCAGCACCAATAGTTTTAACCCCATAATCCAAGAGGATGTAATGGATGTATTGCAGGTATATATGTAGACTGTTGCTTCTGTCATAGGGATGTCTTAACAGACATGTTGGGTGTGGGAGGTCACATCTGCTGTAGACATGTGCACCACTGCCTACGGAATGTCATCCTAAGGACATCATAGTACAGTACCACTGCTATCACAGTAATGATCCTGTGGACTACAGCAGGGATATGACCAATATATGTGGACAGTCTGGCACTCTGTGGTCAGTCCAGAAATGTACACATGTCCCCTTCATATGAAACATGTGGACCATGCCTCCCAATGCGGATGTTACTAGCCATGTACATGGGCATATCACGACAATACTGGAGTACATATTCCCAGACAGTGTATGCACGCACACAAGCCAGTCTGTTCAGACACATAATACCTGGTGATGCTGAGTGCACATGGCCACATACTACCCAGTAGATTGTAACATACATCTGTACAGCATGCCACTGCTTTGTCAGAAATACACAACAGTTATGCTGGCCTGGCAGCAGTATGTCTTGCAAATAACTGGACATAACAGCACACTGGGTAATTACAGTAGGCTGATAGGCATGTCACAAAACACTGGGGAAACTACAGGCTGACTGCCACAACACTGGACTACATATTGTATGAAGGAATACACATGTACCTGCGATTATAGTGGGCTCAACACACAGGTCACAGTGCAGCATAGCAGACACGTGTGAGAAAATGCATACCCACATCCAATGTCAACACAGCCACATGACTGTCTGATAAACACCATCCTCATATGTGCCACTCACACCACTAACCCGACATACACTGGTCATGGCACAGTGTGGTCCGATGGCTGTCTGTGGTATGGGACATGTGTGTGTCTGGCCCTATGGACATGTGAGCCAATAAAGTACCATACACTGGAGCAGCTTGTAACATCAAATATAACAGCACCGAGAACAATGGCATCTACCACAGTCTGTACAGAGCCCAAGGTTTGTAAGTGCAATACACACACTGTCATCAATCATCTTAACTCAGGGTTCTGTAACCTGCGTCTGTGGAGCCACGTGTCTCTTCCACCATGCTATAGTGGCTCCCTGTACCTCTGAGGATTAATGGACACTCTACCACACAACACACACACACACACACACACACACACACACACACACACACACACACACACACACACACACACACACACACACACAGATCAAGCAATCCCAACACAGGAACACAATTATGGACATATGTTAGGTATTGTTCTTATACACTTAGTTATTTTATATATAGTATAACTATATATGAAACCGTATATACTCTGTTATCTCCATTTTAGGAGTCAGATAGCTGTTGTGCCTCCCGATGAATTTAGTTTGGAGGGTGTGGGTCCAGGAATGGCTCTCTGGATAATGAAGGTTGCAGACCCCTGCCCTACATACACAGACCACAGTACTGTATATACAAACACAGA